>NC_045454.1:43612012-43612607 GCF_002776525.5 Piliocolobus tephrosceles
TTTTTTTTTTTCTATTTTTTAGTAGAGACGGGGTTTCACTGTGTTAGCCAGGATGGTCTCAATCTCCTGACCTCGTGATCCGCCCGTCTCGGCCTCCCAAAGTGCTGGGATTACAGGCTTGAGCCACCGCGCCCGGCCCAATGTATCATTCTTATGTCTTCATGTCCTCACAGCTTAGCTCCTGATCATACAGTATTTATCTCTCTGTTCTTGTCTAGTATGTGAGGTGATGGGTATGTTCATTAGCTTTATTTAATCATTTCATAATGTATACATATAACAAAACTCCTAGTATCCCTTAAATATATACAATTATTATTTGTCGATTAAAAATTTTAAAAAAAGGAACAAAGGTGGAGGCATCACATTTCATGATTTCATGCTATACTACAAAACTACTGAATCAAAACAGTATGTTAGTGCCATAATAGCAGACATATAGACCAATGGAACAGAATAGGGAGCCCAGAAATACCTCCATGTATGTGCAGTCAACTATTTTTCAACAAAGACACGAAGAATACCCAGTGGAGGAAAGGATAGTCTTTTCAGTAAATGGTGGCATGAAAACTGAATATCCATATGCAAAAAAAAA
>NC_045454.1:43617607-43644262 GCF_002776525.5 Piliocolobus tephrosceles
TGATCTGCCCGTCTCGGCCTCCCAAAGTGCTGGGATTACAGGCTTGAGCCACCGCGCCCGGCCGAAATTTGACTCTTATACCATATACAAAAATCAATTGAAAAAGCATGAAAAATTTAAATTTAAGACATGAAGCCATAAACCTTCTCAAAAATATATATAGGGAAAAAGCTCCTTGCCATTGGCCTCAGTAATGATTGTTTGCATTTGATCCCGAGAGCAACATGGAGCTGGGCATGATAGCTCACGCTTGTAATCCCAACACTCTGGGAGGCCAAGGCAGGAGGATTGCTTGAGGCCAGGAGTTTGAGACCAACCTGGGCAAAATAGTAAGACTCACATTGCTATTAAAAGTAAATAAATAAATAAATAAAAGCAACATGGCTGAACCTTGAAAACATTATGCTAAGTGAGATAAACAAGATGCAAAATGACAAATATTGTGTGATTCTACTTACATGAGGAAACATGAACAGGGAATTCACAGACACAGAAGGAGCAATAGAGGTTGCCAGGGCCTGGAAGCAGAGGAGAATGGGAGGTATTATTTCACGTGTATAGGGTTTCCATTCAGAAATGATGAAAAAGAATGCAAGATGGATAGTAGTAATGGTGCACACCATTGTGAATGTGCATAGTGCCACTGAGTCTCCTTTTTTTTTTTTTTTTTTGAGATGGAGTCTCACTCTGTCGCCCAGACTGGAGTGCAGTGGTATGATCTCAGTTCACTGCAACCTCTGCTTCCTGGGTTCAAGCAATTCTCCTGCCTCAGCCTCCCTAGTAGCTGGGATTACAGGTGCATGCCACCACACCTGGCTAACTTTTGTATACTTTTTGTAGTAGAAACGTGGTTTCACCATGTTGGCTAGGCTGGTCTTGAACTCCCAACCTCAGATGATCTGCTGACCTCAGCCTCCCAACATGCTGGAATTACAGGCATGAGCCACCATGCCTGGCAATGTGCTGCTAAGTCTTACACTTAAAATGGTCGATTTTGTTATACATATTTTACCACAATAAAAATATTAATAAAGGCCAGGTGTGCTGGCTCATGCCTGTAATTCCAGCACTTTGGGGGGCTGAGATGGAAGAATTCTGCAAGGCCACAAATTCTAGACCAGTCTGGGCAACATAGTGATGCCCTGTCTCTACAAAAAAATGTAAAAAATCAGCAGGGTGTGGGGGCACAGCCTGTACTCCCAGCTACTTGAAAGGCTGAGGTGAGAGGATAACTTAAGCTGGTGAATTTGAGGCTGCAGTGAGCTGAGATCGCGCCACTACACTCCGGCCTGGACAAGAGTGAGACCTTGTCTCAAAAGGAAAAAAATAATAATAAAAACCTTATTATTTATTTATTTTAAATTAATAAAAAGTTTCATAAATAAAACTGTTGCAATTTTTTTTTTTTTTTCTGAGACAGAGTCTCGCTCTGTCCCCTAGGCGGAAAGCAGTGGTGCGATCTCAGCTCATTGCAACCTCCACCTCCAGGTTCAAGCAATTCTCTTGCCTCAACTTCCTGAGTAGCTAGGAATACAGGCATGCACAACCACACCTGGCTAATTTTTGTATTTTCAGTAGAGATGGGGTTTCACCATGTTGGCCAGGCTGGTCTCAAACTCCTGACCTCGTGATTCGCCCACCTTGGCCTCCCACAGTGCTGGGATTACAGGTGTGAGCCTCTGTGCCTGGACAACTGTTACAATTTTTTTAAAAAGTACATTCTTAGGTCCTCCCTTGGAGATATTGACGAGGTAAGTCTGGGATAGAGTGGGAAGCTATATATTCACAAGCTCCCCCAGGGTAGCATGGTGAAACCCTGTCTCTAAAAAAAAAAAAAAAAAAAAAAGTAAAAATTAGCTGGGCATGTTAGTACACTCCCGTAGTCCCAGCTACTCAGGAGGCTGTTGCGAGAGGATTGCTTGACCCTAGGAAGTTGAAGCTGCAGTGAGCTGTGATCACGCCACTGCACTCCAGCGTGGGTGACAGAGCAAGACCCTGTCTCAAAAACAAAAACAGAAAACTGTAGTATTTTTTTTTAAAGTAGATTCTTAGGTCTTCCTTTGGAGATCTTGGCAAGGTAAGTCTGGGATAGGGTGGGAAGCTATCTGTTCACAAGATCCCCTCTTTATAATACTTTGATAAATCGAAATTTGTGAAACGCTGCCCCAGGATACTGGTTCCCAAAAAGATTGTCCTGGGGACCATCACATCTAGAATGTGTCCAAAATGCAAATTATGACTCAAGCTTAGACCTACTGAGACAGAAACTTGAAAGTGGGTTCTATCAATCTTGTGTTGAAACAAGTCCTTGAGGTCATTCTGGTGCAGGCTCCCTTTTGAGAACCACTACCTTTTTGTGAATCGTGGGACCCTTTGCTGCCCAACTATCTGCCTGATTAGGAAACCTCAAGTCAGAAAATGCTGGCCAGGTGTGATGGCTCACAACTATAATTGAGCATTTTGGGAGGCCGAGGTAGGCAGATCACTTGAGGGCAGGAGTTCAAGACCAGACTTCCAGCATGGTGAAAGCCCATCTCTACTAAAAATACAAAAATTAGCCAGGCGTGGTGGCAGCCGCCTGTAATCCTAGCCACTTGGGAGGCTGAGGCAGGAGAATCGCTTGAACCCAGGAAGTAGACATTGCAATGAGCTGAGATTTCGCCACTGCACTTCAGGCTGGGAGACAGAGCGAGGTTCTCTCTCCAAAAAAAAAAAAAAAAAAAAATTGCTGACAGTTGTCACCAAAGGTGATTCAAAGTAGACTAGAGTAACTCTTCCCAAAGGAGAGGGTACAGGAGACGGGAACACAGCTGGCCCCATTGATAGTCTCCCAGGGATAAGGAATTGGCAGTTCAGAGACCTCTTCTTGTGTATTCCCTGCCCTTGAGGAACCAAACTGATCAGGGAATGAATAAGCCATTGACCAATTTGTCTAACAAGCTTCAGAGGGGATACACCCTCCCAGGGCCCAACATTCAACACTTTTACTTACAGTCATCCAGGCCTCCAGGCGCAAGGTCCAAGACACTCAATGCGTTCTCCAGGAGAAATCATCCAGGCCCCGTACCACCTGCTGGGCTCTCTCTCTCTGCTCTTTTGGAGGGTAGAGCTTCTGTCTTCATCACCTACTTCCACGAGACAACAAGATTCAGGGGAGGTGGCTCCTGTGGTGGGTCCACATTGCCAAGCCGGCACAGCCCAGTAAGTGCTGAGGGAAACAGGGAAAAGAGATGATTGAGGGGAAAGGCATTGACTTGTTAATCACAGGGCAGGAGAAACACCGTGATGTCCATGGAGAAGAAGCTCTTGAGGCTGATTTCTTAGAAGGGAGAATGGCTAGACTATTTGCTTAAGTTGCCATTGCATAATGAGCTTTAACTTTGCCTGTATATTACTTGGGTGGATGACTGAGGGAGATTATAGGAAGAGCTACTGTTTGTTGGCCTGGGGCACTCTTTTATATCATAACGCTGCCCTGGATCACTCTGTGTGGTCTTACAGTGAGCAATCTGCATTGTACAAATGGATGCCCCAAGGTACTGATAGAGCTGTAGGTGCCTTGCAGTGAAGTCCTGGTCACTTCTAGTTCTTTTCACCTACTACTTGACCCAAGAACTTCAGAGGCCCTCTGCCTAGATCAAGCCTCTCTGAATTCTTCTCTGTGACCCTCACTTGCTTGGAAACTTCTCCAGAAAGACTTATCCTTCCCCATCTTTCTTTACCCTTATCCATGGTTCTAAGTAGAGACCTTCAAGAGACAAGTGTCTGTGTTCCCTGGAATCGAAGGCCATGGTGTATAACAACTAGGGTAGGGTGGGTGAGTGACGGAAAGTGAAGAACTCGGGCAAGCCCAACATCCAGTCCCCTCTTGACATCATATCCTCTGGGGAACGCAAGGGAAGCACTGAAACCCGCAGGATTCTTTTCCATAATTCCCTCCATTTCACTTGAGTGTCAAGTCTTGTCCTTAAGCTGAGACTGTTAGCTTGACCTTGTTCCTTTACCTCTCCTGGCCTTTGTTTTTCTTCTGTGAAAATATTCCTGAGTTGTTCCCCTCAACTCTAATGATATGAGGAATCTCCAACCCCCTGTTCCCTTGTCCTTAGTTTTGCCTGCCCTAAATCCATCTTTCCCTCTAAGCCCCAGGGAGAATTGCAATTCCTATCACATTACTCCTTTGATTGCAGTTCCTTCACAGCCCCATCCTTTATGGATTATACTTTGCAAAGTTCTTAGACATGTCATTCCTGCTCACCTCTCCAACATCATCCTCATCATTCTTATCTAACACTGCACTTAAGCAGCAGCAAAGGGCTAAGAGAACTCTGTCCGGTGCTGCTTCTTGCTTCTAGGCTTATTCCCTTGCTTATATCTCTGCCAGAAATGCCCCTGTGCAACCCTTCACCTGGGTAACTCCTTGCCCGGGTATTCCTTCCTCCTTCCGTGAATGCATTACTCCAGGCTGGGTTGAGGAATCCTCTCTGTACTCCACTCTGCACATCGTTTTATTTTAGCACTTAATTCACTGTGTTACAATTATCTGTTTCTGAATCCATCTTCTGGAAGGTGGAACCATAAGAAAAAAAAAGACCACATCATTAATCTTTGTATCCCCAACAGCTAACACTTAGCTTCGCCCAAAGAAGACCCTCTTGCGGAATGACTTTTAGCACTTTTTCAGTGACTGACTACCTAGTTGTCAATCTAGTTCAATTACTGTATACTCCCCAGCATGGCTCAACAAAAATTGTACACCAGGCCAGGCGCCGTGGCTCACGCCTGTAATCCCAGCACTTTGGGAGGCTGAGGTGGGCAGATCACCTGAGGTTGGGAGTTCAAGACCAGCCTGGCCAACATGGTGAAACTAGCTAGTTTTTTACAAAACTAGCTGGGCGTGGTGGTGCGCACCTGTGATCCCAGCTACTCAGGAGGCTGAGGCAAGAGAATCGCTTGAACTCAGAGGCAGGAGGAGGGAGGCAGAGGTTACAGTGAGCCGAGATTGTGCCACTGCACTCCAGCCTGGGTGATAGGGTGAGACTCTGTCTCAAAAAAAAAAAAAAAAAAAAAAAAAACAAAAAACCAACCAAACAAAAAAAACCACAACAACAACAAAAGCAGAAAACCAACAACAACAAAAAAACCGTGCACCAACACTAAGACAACAGAAACAGATTAGGCCATATTTATTATGCGGATGGAAAAAGATAATTGTATAAGTGTAAAATGACTGCATCTTTCTGGTCTCTAATTTTGAAATCTGGTTCTAAGGTAGAAGGTTTTTAGTGTGTGGCCAACTTCTTAAGATGAATGTTGTTAGTGGTAATCTCATGACCTATTTGAATCAGATTTTGGCTGCCACCATAACTCCAAGTGGGACTTGAGGCAAAAAGTAATTCCTTCCTTCCTTCCTTCCTTCCTTCCTTCCTTCCTTCCTTCCTTCCTTCCTTCCTCCCTCCCTCCTTCCTTCCTTCCTTCCCTCCTCCCTCCCTCCTTCCCTCTTTCCTTCCTTGAAAAACCTAAATCCACTCATCTTGCAATATTTTGCCTAGCTATTATCTCTGCTTTCATATTTTCTCACTTCTCATAGTTGCAATATTCTGCCTATCTATTATCTCTGCTTTCACATTTTCTCACTGCTCAGACATAGTTGTCTGACCTTCTTCAGTCTTAGTTGTGTCTTAGACAAGGAAGATGACCCTGACTTTTTCTTTCTTAGGTTCACTGGGCCTTATGTGTGTTAGAGCAGGTGCGGACCATTTTCTCTCTAAGGTCTAAAGTTGCTCTTATCTTGGTAGATTTGATGATTCTAAAGCAGAGAAAAAGGGAATGGGTGAGTCTCCGAGAGGCCAATGAACAGGTGTTAGTCAACATCATGAAATGTTGCCTATAACAAATGACAGAATGTAGGATTCCTAAGTTTTGCCATTTTGAACCTTTTGTATCCAATTATTCTCCTCAAGAAATAAAAACAGCAGAGAGATTTTGGAGCCTGTTCAGCAACTATTTCATGTTTCTTCCCTTCCTTAACTGTCTAGCTGATGTGTCGGCAACATGGACTTGGGAAATCAAACAAGGATTTCAGAATTTTTACTCCTGGGATTTTCCCAGGACCTAGAGGATCAACAGACGCTCTTCGCACTGTTTCTGTCCGTGTACCTGGTCACGGTGCTGGGGAACCTGCTCATCATCCTGGCCGTCAGCTCTGACTCCCACCTCCACACCCCCATGTACTTCTTCCTCTCCAACCTGTCCTTGGCTGACATCGGTTTCACCTCCACCACAGTCCCCAAGATGCTGGTGAACATCCAGGCACAGAGCCATGCCATCAGCTATGCAGGCTGCATCTCCCAGATGTATTTTTTCATGGTTTTTGGAGGCATGGACACATTTCTCCTCACCGTGATGGCCTATGACCGGTATGTGGCGATCTGTCACCCCCTGTACTACCCTGTCATCATGAACCCCCGCCTCTGTGGCCTGCTGGTTCTTGTGTCCTGGTTCCTCAGCTTGTCATACTCCCTGGTCCAGAGTCTATTGATGCTGCGGGTGTCCTTCTGCACCACTTGGGTCATTCGGCACTTTTACTGCGAGCTTGCTCAGGCCCTCACGCTTGCCTGCTCAGACATACACGTCAATTACATCCTGCTCTACGTGGTGACTGGCCTTCTGGGTTTTGTGCCCTTCTCAGGAATCCTTTTCTCCTACACCCGAATTGTCTCCTCCATCCTGAGAATCTCATCCACAGATGGGAAACACAAAGCCTTTTCTACCTGTGGATCTCATTTGTCTGTGGTTTCTTTATTCTATGGGACAGGCCTTGGTGTGTATCTTAGTTCCAATGCATCGTCCTCTTCCTGGCGGGGCATGGTGGCCTCGGTCATGTACACTGTGGTCACCCCCATGCTGAACCCCTTCATCTATTGCTTGCGGAACAGGGACATCAAGAGGGCCCTAGAGAGACTGCTTGGGAGAAAGCTCTATGCTCAATGACAGGAACATTGGTCCTGGGTTTCTGAGTTAGCAGAGGTAGCAGCAGTGAGCTAAAGAAATTCTGGATAAGCCTGGGCAACACAGCAAGACCCTGTCTCTACAAAAAATACATAATAATTAGCCAGGCATGGTGGTATGCACCTGTGGTCCCAGCTACTCAGGAGGCTGAGGTAGGAGGATCCTTTGAGCACAGGAGGCTGAGGCTGCAGTGAGCAGAGATTGTGCCACTGCACTCCAACCTGGGCAATAGAGCCAGACCCTGTCTCAAAAACAACAGCAACTAAAGAAATTCTGCCTACAGGCCAGGTGCAGTGTCTCACACCCGTAATCCCAGTGCTTTGGGAGGCTGAGGCAGGAAGATCACTTGAGACCAGAAGTTCAAGACTAGCCTGGGCAACAAAGATAGTAAAATGTCTCAAAAAGAAAAAAATTCTGCCTCTTAATCTCATGGAATTTGTTTCTCTGTCTTTAGTCAACATTACCTTGTGAGTACTGTGAGTACTTCATATGAGTCTTGTACAAAGAGACTTCTCTGTTATCCTTCAGTTCTACCCTTTCATCTCCTCCTTTTACATTTTCCACGACTATACCTCAGCTTGGTGTTTGTAGATTTGTTTGTATTGATTCCTGAGGGTTAATATAACAAGTTCAAGTACTCAACTCAGACATTGTTGGATAAAAGTTATGAAATAGTTCATTTTACCATTAACGATTGCTAGCTCTTATTGAATTCATTCATCTGACAATCTTTTTTTAAACCTTTCTCAGTGATCCTTTGACAGTATTTATCGGACCTTATAGTGTGCCAGGCTGTTCTAGGTGCCTGGGATACAGAAGTGAAAATAAATTCTTGCCCCATAGAGTTAAATCAACAATCTTAGAATGTTATCAGATCATGTTATATGTCCAAACTTAAAATAGACTGATGGATAAATAATTTATTTCCTTATTAGTGAGATTGAACATTTCTCCGTATGTTTGTTTAGTACATTTCTAAAATAAGTTTGATAGCCTCTAAAATAAATAGGGAGACCCTTTTTTTTACAAAAAAAAAAAAAAAAAGCTGGGTACGGTGGCTCACCCCTGTAATCTCAGCACTTTGGGAGGCCGAGGCGGGCAGATCACGAGGTCAGGAGATCGAGGCCATCCTGGCTAACATCCTGGCTACTAAAAATACAAAAAATTAGCCGGGTGTGGTGGCAGGCGCCTATAGTCCCAGCTACTTGGGACTTGGAGTGGTGTGAACCCGGGAGTTGGAGCTTGCCATGAGCCAAGATTGTGCCACTGCACTCCAGCCTGGGTGACAGAGTGAGATGCTGTCTCAAAAAAAAAAAAAAAAAGCCAACTATTATAGTGTTCACCTGTAGTCCCAGCCACTTGTGAGGCTGAGGCAGGAGGATCACTTGAGTCCAAGAGTTTGACCCTGTAGTGAGCTGTGATCACACCACTGCACTCTAGCCTTGGAGACAGAAAGAGACCCTGTTTAAAAAAAAAAAAAAAAAAAAAGGCCAGGTGTGGTGGCTCACACCTGTAATCCCAGCAATTTGGGAGGCCAAGGCGGTGACTCACCTGAGGTCAGGAGTTCCAGACCAGCCTGACCAATATGGTGAAACCCCATCTCTACTAAAAATACAAAATTAGCTGGGTGTGGTGGCGCATGCCTGTAATCCCAGCTACTCGGGAGGCTGAGGCAGGAGAATCGCTTGAACCCGGGAGGCAGAGGTTGTGGTGAGCCGAGATGGTGCCATTGCACGACAGCCTGGGCAACAAGAACGAAACTCCATCTCAAAAAAAAAAAAAGAAAAGAAAATGTATCACCAGAAACAGACAAACCATCTGCCCAGAATTTTAGGTCTGATCATGCTGTATTTTGTCTAGTTGCCTAATTTTGCAGGTGAATTCACAGAGGCCCAAAACGGGAGTTTAGACAGTAACAGCATCTGGCTGATGAAGACACATCTTCAAATGTGGTGCCAGGAGTGAGCACTGGCTTATGATTCAGGAGAATGAGAGCTGAATCACAGAGTTGCCAGAATCTTAGTATGTAGTCCTGAGCAGCTTCAGATACTGCAACATCCGTTAGGACTACTGGCTCTCTTCCTAAATGTTCATTTTAATATCTTCTCCACCATAAAGCAAGTAACTTGGCGTAAGGTGAGATTATGGAGGGATATCCCAACAAGAAATCAGATAATACGTCTTTGGATGATGCTGTTTGCCAAGGCACTGTGGGCAGGGAAGGTAAACATAAGTACATAAGTAAATATTCATCTCAGTAAAGATGAATTGCTGCCTACCCTGGGGTGGAAGGTGTCTGATGTAATCAACTTGCCACCATGTGGTCCTGGAGGAATATGACTACTTAGAGGCCATAGTTTGACATCTAAAGATGAGCCCAGCACTTCTTCAATTTCTATGCTCTAAATCTGAAAAGAGGTTTGAGTATGAAAACTAGTAGAAGATAAGTTCAATTAGCTATTACACCATATGGTCCTTAAGAAAATCATGTCATTTGGCTGGGCGCGGTGGCTCAGGCCTGTAGTCCCAGCACTTTGGGAGGCCGAGGTGGGCGGATCACGAGGTCAGGAGATCAAGACCATCCTGGCTAACATGGTGAAACCCCATCTCTACTAAAAAAAAATAGAAAAAATTAGCCGGGCTTGGTGGCGGGTGCCTGTAGTCCCACCTACTCGGGACGCTGAGGCAGGAGAATGGCGTGAACCCGGGAGGCGGAGCTTGCAGTGAGCCGAGATCGTGCCACTGCTGTCCAGCCTGGGCGACAGAGCGAGACTCTGTCTCAAAAAAAAAAAAAAAAAAAGTCGTGTCATTTTACAATAGAAAAACACTGAAACTATCTTAAACTATAAATATGTATTATGAGGCAAGGCACAAAAATGAAGTTTTTAAATAAAACCCAAATGTGATGTTTAATGTACATGTTTTTTGTTTGTTTTTGAGATGGAGTCTTACTCTGTCGCCTGGCTGGAGTGCAGTGGCGCGATCTTGGCTCACTGCAACTTCTGCCTCCTGGGTTCAAGCTATTCCCCTGCCTCAGCCTCCTGAGTAACTGGGACTGCAGGTGCCCACCACCACTCCCAGCTAATTTTTATATTTTTAGTAGAGACGGAGTTTCACCATATTGGCCAGGATGGTCTTTATCTTTTGACGTCATGATCCTCCCGCCTAGGCCTCCCAAAGTGCTGGGATTACAGGCCTAAGCCACGGCGCCTGGCCTAATGTACATATTTAAAGATTAAATGTGCAGTGGTCATTAAAAAAACAAGAAAACTAGTAGAAGAATCATGATTTTCAATGGTGGCAGCTGACATCTGACTTCTGCTGACTTGATCATGGTGTTTTTGGATATGTAGGTCAAACAATACACTTGGTGTCTGCTCACCTACAATCTGTTGCCATCACCACAAATCCCTGTGGGTCATGGACCCTGTTTACCATTTTAGACTTGCTGCCTGATAGCCTACCTTGCCTCTCACTTTAATGTTGCCATTTCAGCTTGGAACTCAAGAGACTAGTAAAAAGCAACGTAAAGCCTCTGTTTTAGGCTAGGCGTGGTGGCTCAAGCCTATAATCCCAGCACTTTGGGAGGCTGAAGCAGGCAGATCACTTGAAGTCAGGAGTTCAAGACTAGCCTGGTCAATATGGTGAAACCCCATCTCTACTAAAAATACAACAGTCAGCTGGGTGTGGTGGCATGCACCTGTAGTTCCAGCTACTCAGGAGGCTGAGGCAGGAGAATCGCTGGAACCTGGGAGCCGGGGGTTGCTGGTGAGTACCTTGGTGTAAGGGGAGATTATACAGGGATGTCCCAACAAGAAACCGGATAATACGTGTCTTTGGATGATGCTGCAAATCATCATCCAATGCAGTGAGATCGCGCCACTGCACCCCAGCCTGGACGACAGAGTGAGACTTCATCTCAGAACAACAACAACAGCGATGACAATGACACCACCACCACCACCTCTGTTTTACTATGAGAGTTAACGGTGCTATGTTTAAATATCCACGAACTGGAACAACAGTTTTGAACATTCTGATTTCAATGGACTAAGATGGCTTTAATGTTTTCCTCAGCTTTACAAAACAAGCTAGATTTCTTCCTGACTACAGAGCCCTGACCTTTTTTTTTAAGAGCATTTACTTTAGAAAACTTATGATTGCAAATTGTTTATCTGCTCCCTTGAAAGGGAGATAAATCGTTTTTAAGTCTCATAGCTTTTTTTTTTTTTTTTATGAGATTGTCTCTCACTCTGTCACCAGGCTGGCGTACAGTGGCGTGATCATAGTTCATTGCAGCCTTGAACTCCCGGGCTCAAGTGATCCTCTTGCCTCAGACTCCCAAGCAGCTGGGATTACAGGCATATAGGCCACCAGGCCTGGCTATTTTTTTTTTTTTTTTCTGTCAGACTTGGGATCTTGCTATGTTGCCCAGGCTGGTCGAATTCCTTGGCTCAAATGATCATCCCACTTTGGCCTCCCAAAGTGCTGGGATTACAGGTGTGAGCCATCACGCCCTGCCACTCCCACTTTTATAACCCAGGAATGTCTCAAGAACCTGAGTGCCATCCCTTTGAAATGTAATTATTAATAATAACAACATCCCTATCTTTCAGCTTCTTTGGGAGGGTAGGAGCCTTCTGTAAGTGACAATTAGTGAACACAGATGGCCAAATCACACTGCACAACCTCGTCCCTAACGGCTTCCTGGACTTTTCCATTAGCTCACTCCAGCATTTGAAAATCCTCTCATTTTTGTTTCAGTGGAGTTGAGTTCAATGTCTTTTCTCTATGCCGAGCTGGAGTGTACTGGCGCAATCTCGGCTCACTGCAACATCTGCCTCCCGGGTTCGAGTGATTCTCCTGCCTCAGCCTCCTGAGTAGCTGGGACCACAGGCATCTGCCACCATGCCCAGCTAATTTTTGTATTTTTAGTAGAGACGGGGTTTCACCATGTTGGCCAGAATAGTCTCGATCTCTTGATCTCGTGATCCACCTGCCTCGGCCTCCCAAAGTGCTGGGATTACAGGCGTGAGCCAGAGCCCGGCCTCCCTAATGCAATAGTTTTGACCCTTATTGCAATGGTCTTGATTAAAGTCTTCCATGACAGCTTGACCCCATGTGATGCAACTTTTCTTTGACATGATCAATGACTTTCCATGCTTCATAACAAATTGCTACCAACTGATACATTGTTTTGGGGATGGAATTACCCAACGTCTTGCTAGTCTAAATCAACAACATGACATTCTGCAAAGGACTTTGGACTGCAAGGGGACCAAAGTTCACTGTCTTGATGACTTGCCTATATTTAATTTGGAAGAGAATAGCTCGGTCCGCTTGCTGCAAGGACTTTCCTTTATAGTACTCAAAACGTGTGAGATCACAGAGAAGGTAACGATATTGAAAGAAGAATCAGACCGGGAGCGGTGGCTCACACCTATAATCCCAGCACTTTGGGAGGCCGAGGCGGGCGGATCACAAGGTCAAGAGATTGAGACCATCCTGGCCAGTATGGTGAAATGCCATCTCTACTAAAAATACAAAAACTAGCCGGGTGTGGTGGCGTGTGCTTGCAATCCCAAGAACTCAGGAGGATGAGGCATGAGAATCACTTGAACTTGGGAGGTGGAGGTTGCAGTGAGCTGAGATCATGCCATTGCACTCCAGCCTGGGTGACAGAGCAAGATTCATCTCAAAAAACAAAAGAAAACAAAAAACCAAAAAAAACCTAATATTGTCTCTTACATCTGCAAATCCATAGAGTGAATCATGGAAATAAAGAATCAGTATTCTTTATTAAATAGATTAAATAATCAGTTATTCTTCAATAACAAGAATCTGATATTAATTCCATTTTTGCAGTTCAGTTTTATGTCTCTGAGGAGAACTTCTTATTTTCCTTTTTATATGCCTTGCCTGTGGTTTAGGATTGTATGCGCTGGTGATTTGTGCTTTTTCCACTAATTTGAATAAAAGCCTAATTCTAATTTTTCTGTCAAATTGATATCTGTTGACATGTTAGAAACTACTGATCTTCGGACATTCATTTGGTAACTTTCCATGTCCCTTAAATATTTCAGGGTATCCATCAAGATGACAATCAGGGCCGGGCGTGGTGGCTCAAGCCTGTAATCCCAGCACTTTGGGAGGCCGAGACGGGCAGATCACGAGGTCAGGAGATCGAGACCATCCTGGCTAACACAGTGAAACCCCGTCTCTACTAAAAAAATACAAAAAAACTAGCCGAGTGAGGTGGCGGGCGCCTGTAGTCCCAGCTACTTGGGAGGCTGAGGCAGGAGAATGGCATAAACCCGGGAGGCAGAGCTTGCAGTGAGCTGAGATCCGGCCACTGCACTCCAGCCTGGGTGACAGAGCGAGACTCCATCTCAACAACAACAACAAAAAAATGACAATTAGGTGCCTGCTAGGGCTATCATCATCCCATGACTTGAACTGGAGAGGATCTGCTGTGAAGCTAACTCATGTGGCTATTGGTAGGATTCAGGCTCTTGCAGGATGATGACCAGAGGAGCCCCCCAGTTTCTTGCCACATCCAAATATCTAGTTATGAGACCCAGCCATCAGTGTTTGTAAGTTTCCCAGGAGATTTCAGACAAAACCAAGCTTGAGAGCTAGAGATAGGAATCCTCACAGAGAATCTACCTAAATAGATTTCATAAATGCAATTTGTACAGAAATTACACATGAACGGTGGGAAGGGGTGTAAATTCAAAGTAGGGCAGGTCCTTACTTAACATCCTCAATAGGTTCTTGTAAACCATAACTTTAAGTGAAATGATATATAATAAATGAAACCAAGTTTTTTGCTCATCAACATTGCAATGAAACAACATTATTCAAGGAATTGCCATATATCCTTCCCTTAATATCAGTTTCCAAGAATCCATTAATCATGTTATGTGATAAGGGATGATTTCCCGTTCATAAAAAGACAGTTGAGGCTGGGCATCGTGGCTCATGCCTGTAATCTCGGCACTTTGGGAGGCTGAGGTGGGCGGATCATGAGGTCAGGAGATGGAGACCATCCTGGCTAACATGGTGAAACCCCATCTCTACTAAAAATACAAAAATTAGCTGGGCGTGGTGGCGGGAGCCTGTAGTTCCAGCTACTCGGGAGGCTGAGGCAGGAGAATGGCGTGAACCTAGGAGGCGAAGCTTGCAGTGAGCTGGGATCATGCCACTGCACTCCAGCCTGGGCGACAGAGCAAGACTCTGTCTCAAAAAAAAAAAAAAAAAAAGAGTTGAGATTCACCTGAATCTAGTCATAGCTCAGAAGTTAAAGGAGGCTGTCTAGGTATACTGGATTCAGTCATGATATTTATGATGAACAGAGGATACCGGAATACCTACACATTCTAATTAATTTTTCTACTAATTTGAATATTTAACTATTGCATAGTTATTTGATAACATAGTTATTTGATACTTCATTAAATTCTGCAAAGGTCACAGTCAACATGCTGGCTAGGGCTGCAGTCATCCAGGCCTGAAGGCCCATTGAAATTGGGCAGAGGACTTGAATAGACATTGCTCTATTCAAGACATAACAAAGGAAGCGATATTAACATAGGAAACATAAACAAGAATGCAAACCTTAAAGCAGCAAAAATAACGTGACCAAGGAAGCAGGATTTGCAGTCCGTGATATTTGATTTTGCTGCCTTTTCTAGCCCACATAACAGAAAGGATGAATCCGACAAAGGTATTTGACTGTTCTGCTGTGCAGCCTCCACAGGGCACTTTGAATGTCCCTGTTTCTCAGGCTGTAGATGAAGGGGTTCAGCATGGGGGTGACCACTGTGTACATCACTGAGGCCACCACATGCTTTCTGGGGGAAGAGGACACAGCTGAACTGAGGTACACTCCAAAGATAGTTCCATAATATAAGCAAACAACTGCCAGGTGAGAGCTACAGGTGGAGAAGGCTTTATACCTCCCACCTGATGATGGAATCCTCAGAATGGAGGAAACAATTTTAGAGTAAGAGAAAAAGATCACTGAGATGGGAAGAAAACCAAATACGGCAGCAAAGAAATACACGACTATGTTATTGATGAAGGTGTCAGAACAGGCAAGGGTGAGGATTTCAGAAGGGTCACAGAAGAAATGAGAAATCTTTATATCTTTGAAGCAAGTAAATTGTAAGGCAATCAAATTGTGCACCTGGGATACTAAAAAGCTAAGAAAAACAGATACCAAAACTAAGAAGCCACAGAGGTGTGGGTTCATGATGACTGGCTAGTGCAGGGGGTGACAGTTGGCTACAAACCGGTCATAGGCCATCACAGTCAGGAGCATGTCATCCATATATGCAAAAAGGATTGAAAAAGACATCTGAGTCAGGCAGCCCACATAGGAGATGACTCTGCTGTAAGTTTGGATGTCCACAGTCATCTTGGGGACGGTGGTGGAGATGAAACCAATGTCAGCCAAGGACAGGTTGGAGAGGAAGAAGTACATGGGGGTGTGGACGTGGGAGTCAGAGCTGACGGCCAGGATGATGAGCTGGTTCCCCAGCACCGTGACCAGGTACATGGACAGGAACAGCCCATACAGGACTGGCTGCAGTTCTGGATCCTCTGAGAGTCCCATAAGGAGGAATTCTGAGATACCTGTTAGATTTTGTGGCTCTGTGTAGCAAAGACACCTTTTAAAAAGAAAAGGGGATTAGAAAATATGAAACAAGTAAACCAGCACCTAGCACTGTGTCTATACTTTGAATAGAAGCAATTCACAAGTAAAGTTTTCATATCTGAGGACCATACTCACCCAGCAGTATTTCTCAGTTGTGACAAACCCAATTCTCTAAGAATTCTTTCATGATTGATTTTCGTGTTAGTCACCTGTTTCTCTGCACATCTACCTTAGAGACACTTGACTAAAAAATGTGAGGAGAGCAAGAACATTATAGATAACAAATATATTATCACAGTAAAATACAGCTTACTTTTTTAGAAAAAAAGTAGGGTGGGGCCAGACGCGGTGGCTCACACCTGTAATCCCAACACTTCGGGAGGCCGAGGTGGGCGGATCACCTGAGGTCAGGAGTTTAAGACCAGCATGGCCAACATGGCAAAACCCCGTCTCTATTAAAAAATATAAAACATTAGCTGGGTGTGGTGGCAGGCACCTGTAATCCCAACTACTTGGGACGCTGAGGCAGGGAGAATTGCTTGAACACAGGAGGTGGAGGTTGCAGCGAGCTGAGATTGCGCCACTGCACTCTGTCTCAAAAAAACAAAAAAAGTAAAGAGTAAATAACATGCTTCCACATTTAAGAAGATAAAAATGATTCTAATTAATGGAAACTAAAGGCAGACAAACAAACCTCATTTTGTTGAATACAATGTTACGAATTCCCTTGATTTATAACATGTATAAACGCTCTATGAGTGGTAGGACTACATTATCTCTAAACTAAATTAAAGTTAGAAGTTCTTAATTAGAAAACATTTTTATTTGCCAGTTACATTCTGGATTTTTATCATTATGATTTCTAAGTTCATTTCTTCACAGATATGACCCTCAAATATATGAGCCATCTTTTAAAAATTCATTTAAGGCCAGGTGCAGTGGCTCACACCTGTAATCTCACTTTTGGAGACCAAAAGGGGAAGATTGCTTGAGGCCAAGAGTTTAAAACCAGCCTGGGCAACAAAGTGAGACCCCATCTCTACAGAAAAATTTAAAAATGAGGCCGGGTACGGTGGCTCAAGCCTGTAATCCCAGCACTTTGGGAGGCCGAGATGGGCGGATCACGAGGTCAGGAGATCGAGACCATCCTGGCTAATACAGTGAAATCCCGTCTCTACTAAAAATACAAAAAACCAGCCGGGCTCCTGTAGCTCCTGTAGCCTGTGGGCTGCCTGACTCAGATGTCTTTTTCAATCCTTTTTGCATATATGGATGACATGCTCCTGACTGTGATGGCTATGTAGTCAGGAGGTGGCGGGCTCCTGTAGTCCCAGCTACTCGGGAGGCTGAGGCAGGAGAATGGCGTAACCCGGGAGGCGGAGCTTGCAGTGAGCTGAGATCCGGCCACTGCACTCCAGCCTGGGCGACAGAGCGAGACTCCGTCTCAAAAAAAAAAAAAAAAAAAAAAATGAGCGAGGCCTGATTGTGTATGCCTGTACTCTCAGCTACTGGAGAGGCTGAAGTGGGAGCACTGCTTGAGCCTAGGTGTTGGAAGTGTTGGAGGCTGAAGTAGTGAGCTATGATGTTATCACTACACTCCAACTCAAGTCTGGGCACAGAGCAAGACCCTGCTTCAAAAAAAAAAAAAAAAAAGTAAAGTTAACCAATATATAACTTCATTTTAGGATTACATGGACTTCCAGTTTTGATAAGTAAAATTAGTTCAATGGGCTGGGTGTGGTGGCTCACACCTGTAATCCCAGCACTTTGGGAGGCTGAGGCGGGTGGGTCACTTGAGGTCAGGAGTTCAAGACCAGCCTGGTCAACATGGTGAAACCCCCTTCTCTACTAAAAATACAAAAAAAAAAAAAAAAAAAAAAAGTTAGCGGGACATAGTGGTGCTCACCTGTAATCCAGCTACTTGGGAGGCTAAGGTGGGAGAATTGTTCGAACCTGAGAGGCGGAGGTTGCAGTGAGCCAAGATTGTGCCACTGCTCAGCCTGGGCAATAAAGCATGACTCTGTACAAAAAAAAAATTAGTTAAATACACATATTCATAGGCCATCACTGACCACAAAGACGTCCATAGTGTGCAGTGCAGCTCTCCATGATTCATCAATAAAATTTTAAGAACACTCTTGACTGGTCGTGGTGGCTCATGCTTGTAATTCCAGCACTTTGGGAGGCTGAGGCGGGAGGATCACTTGAGGTCAGGAGTTCGAGACCAACCTGGCCAAAATGGTGAAACCTGTCTGTACTAAAAATACAAAAATTAGCCGGGCATGGTGGCAGGTGCCTGTAATCTTGGCTACTTGGGAGGCTGAGGCACAAGAATCTCTTGAACCCAGGAGGCAGAGGTTGCAGTGAGCCGAGATCGCACTCCAGCTTGGGTGACAGAGTGAGATTCAATAAGACATATATATATATATTATATATAAAATAAAGGCCTGAAGAATTAGAAATGAAAGAAACTCAGTCATTCCTTTCAGAACTTGGTGTGTACTTATATTAGGAAAAAAATAATATGTCCTATCAGAGATGTAGGAAAGCCAGATCTTCAGGTAACAGGATATTTAAGTTGAATGGTATGGATATGACTAGCTTTAAAATATTAACAACAATGTATCAAACTTAATGTGCCTCTACTTTATGCATCCATGGCATATAGATCACCCAGGGAGCATCTGTGATCTATTTAATCTCGCTTGGACACAGGGCAAGTTGTTAGACTGCCTGGTGCAAACATGGCTTCACCCCTTCCTACCCCTTGAGCTGGTACAAGTTATATAAAAATGCTTTGCATCTTTCCTCTTCTGTAAAATAATAATAATGTGTACATTTATAACTTGCAGAAGACGACACAGATGAAATGAAATAGGCTGCATTGAACACAGAGCTCAAAGCCTGGCATTTAGGAAGCTCCGTAAGGGTCACGATGTCACTGTGACTGCCATCTTCCTCCTCATCTTCATCATCACATTCGCAATCCTCTTTGAGTGCTTAGAGAACAGCTAAAAGGAACCTACTTTAGGCTGTCACAGGTGAGATCTCCATGGAACACTGAATCAGGGAGGAAAGTACAATTTTGAATGAGATTTCTGAGACCGCCCCCCTCACAGCCCAGAACATAAACTCCACAGTCCTCTGAGCTGACATCTTGCACACTGGTGTCCTCCCATCTGCCCACCCCACTGTCCTGTTTGTCTTGAGGATGATGAAACAAGGCTCCCGACCACCCCTCAGCACTCACTGAGCTGTGCTTCCCCTCTGCTGGGCCATGACCACGGAGAGCAGGTCCACTGTCCTCCCTGCGTGGTGCACGATGGAGGCTCAGGCTCCGTCCTCAGGACTGGCAGGAAGACAGGGTCAGACATGAGGGTCCTGATGCAGATGACAGGTGTGGAGCCCACTGGACTGGAAGCTCACACTGCAGGGCTGGAGGCACAGGCTGAGTATTTACTATACTACAGCCTTGGGGGCTCAAGGCGCAGAACTCCTCATTAGCCAAATTGGTCCATGTTCCCCAATCTCTAAGGACTTCTTCATATTAATGCAAGATGAGAAAATGAGTGTCCTTGGAAGGTTTTAGACCTTCCCTCTTGTTTGGAGAAAGCTAATCTGTACTACTCCCTTCTTTTTTTTAAAGATCTATCTGCTTTTTATTTTCATTTTTTATTATGGTAAATATACTGCATATAAATGTAAAAAATTAGAAATATAAATGATTTTATATAGAGTGTCACATTTTAAAATTTTACAAGTTTAACTATTTTTTTAGTATACCGTTCAATGGCATAAGTACATTGACATTGGTGTGTAAACATCACCACCATCCACCTCCAGAACTTTTTTATCTTGCAAACCAGAAACTCAGTCCCCTTTGAACTTTATTCATTCCTCTATCGCACAAACCCCTGGCAAGTTATATCACTTAGCAACATGTCTTCATGGTAGATCCATGTTGTAGCATGTGTCAGAATTCTCTCCCTTTTCAGGGCTAAGTAATATTCCACTGTATGAATGGTCCCCATTGTGTTTAACCATTCATCTGTCAATTGATACTTGGATTGCTTCCACTTTTTTGGCTATCGTGAATAATGCTGCTATGAATATGGGCATACAAATATCTGTACTAGTTCCTGTGTTCAGTTTTTTTTTTTTTTTTTAGATGGAGTCTTGCTCTGTAGCTCAGGCTGGAGTGCAGTGGCACAATCTTGGCTCACTGCGGCCCAAGCCTGTAATCCCAGCACTTTGGGAGGCTGAGACGGGTGGACCACGAGGTCAGGAGATCGAGACATCCTGGCTAACACAGTGAAACCCCGTCTCTACTAAAAAATACAAAAAACTAGCCGGGTGAGGTGGCGGCGCCTGTAGTCCCAGCTACCCGGGAGGCTGAGGCAGGAGACTGGCGTGAACCCAGGAGGCGGAGCTTGCAGTGAGCTGAGATCTGGCCACTGCACTCCAGCCCGGGCAACACAGCGAGACTCTATTTCAAAAAAAAAAAAAAAAAAAAAAAAAATCTTGGCTTACTGCAATCTCTGCCTCCCAGGTTCAAGTAATTCTCCTGCCTCAGCCTCCTGAGTAGCTGGGATTACAGGCATGTGCTACCAAACCCAGCTAATTTTTGTATTTTTAGTAGAGACGGGGTTTCACCATGTTGGCCAGGCTGGTCTTGAACTCCTGACCTCAAGTGATCTGCCCGCCTCGGCCTCCCAAAGTGCTGGGATTACAGGCATGAGCGTTCACACCAGGCCTCAGTTATTTTCAATATGTATCCAGAAGTGGAACTGTAGCATCATCTGGTAAATCTATTTTTACTTTTTTGAGGAACCGTCAGCGTTTTTCATAGTGCGACACTATTTCCATTCCCTTCAGCTGTGTACACGCATTTCTGCTTCTCTACGGTTTCTCCGATGCTTGTCATTTTTATTTATTTATAATAGCCATTCTAATGAGTGGTATCTTATTGTGGTTTTTATTTGCCATTCTCTGATTATTTGAGATGTTGAACATCATTTTTTATGCTTATTGGCTATTTGTATACTTTCTTAAGAGAAATATCTATTCATCTCCTCTGCTCATTTTTAAAGGGGAGGTTTATTTTTTCATTACTGAGTTGTAGGAGTTCTTATATTCTGGATATTAGCCTCTGATCAGCTACAGGACTTGCAAATTTTTTTCTAGTTGTATGGGTTATCTTTTCACTCTGTTGATAGTGTGTTTAGACACACACAAGTGTTTTAAAATTTTTATGTAACCAAGTTATCTATTTTTTTTTTTTTTTTTTTTTTTTGAGACATGGTCTTACTCCGTCACCCAGGCTGGAGTGCATGGTGCAGCGATCTCAGCTCACTACAGCCTCCACCGCCTGGGTTCAAGCAATTCTGTGTCAGCCACCCGAGTAGCTGGGATTACAGATGTGTGCCACTACGCAGAGCTAATTTTTGTATTTTTAGTAGAGATGGGTTTTTGCCATGTTGGCCAGGCTGGTCTCGAACCCCTGTGCTCAAGCAATTCACCCTCCTCGGACCCCCAAAGTGCTGGGATTACAGGCATGAGTCACTGCACCCAGCCCAAGTTATCTATGTTCTCTTTTGTTCCCTGTGCATTTTGTGTCTTACACAAATAATCGTACCTTATATAATATAATGAAAGTATCTCCCAATATTTTCTGTAATTTTTAAATTATTTTAGTTGTTAAGTTTAGGTCTTTCATCCAGTTTGTGTTAATTTTTGCAAATGTTGTAAGGTAAAGATCCACCACCACTCATCTGCATGTGGAAATTCTGTTTTGTAACACGATGTGTTGAAAAGGTTGTCTTTCCTTAAACATAAGACCTAAAACCATAAAAACCCTAGAAGAAAACCTAGGCAATACCATTCAGGACACAGACATGGGCAAAGACTTCATGACTAAAACACCAAAAGCAATGGCAACAAAAGCCAAAATTGACAAATGGGATCTTATTAAATGAAAGAGCTTCTGCACAGCAAAAGAAACTATCAGAGTGAACAGGCAACCTACAGAATGGGAGAAATTTTTTGCAATCTACCCATCTGACAAAGGTCGAATATCCAGAATTTACAAGGAACTTAAACTTACAAGAGAAAAACAAACAACCTCATCAAAAAGTGGGTGAAGAATATGAATAGACACTTCTCGAAAGAAGACATTTATGCAGCCAACAAACATATGAAAAAAAGTTTGTCATCACTGGTCATTAGAGAAATGCAGATCAAAACCACAATGAGATACCATCTCATGCCAGTTAGGATGATAATCATTATAAAGTCAGGAAACCACAGATGCTGCAAAGGATGTGGAGAAAAAGGAACACTTTTACACTGTTGGTGGGAGGGTAAATTAGTTCAACCGTTGTGGAAGACAGTGCAGTGATTTCTCAAGGATCTAGAACCAGAAATACCATCTGACCCAGCAATCCCATTACTGGGTATATACCCAGTGGATTATAAATCATTCCACTATAAAGACACATGCACACGTATGTTTACTGCAGCACTATTCACAATAGCAAAGACTTGGAACCAACCCAAATGCCCATCAATGATAGATTGGATAAAGAAAATGTGGCACATATACACCATGGAATACTATGCAGCCAGAAAAAAGGATGAGTTCATATCCTTTGCAGGGATATGGATGAAGCTGGAAACCATCATTGTCAGCAAACTAACACAGGAACAGAAAACCAAACACCGCATGTTCTCACTCATAAGTGGGAGTCGAACAATGAGAACACATGGACAATGGAGGGGAATATCACACACTGGGGGCTGTCGGTGGGTGGGGGTTATGGGAGGGATAGCATTAGGAGAAATACCTAATGTAGATGATGGGTTAATGGGTGCAGCAAACCACCATGGCGTGTGTATACCTACGTAACAAACCTGCGTGTTCTGCACACGTATCCCAGAACTTAAGGCATAATTTTTAAAAATTTTTAAAATAAACTGGATGTAGTGGCATGTGCCTGCAGTACTAGCTACTAAAGAGGCTGAGGTGGGAGGATTGCTGGAGCCCAGGAATTCAAGGCTGCAGTGAGCTACGATGGTGCTCCTGCATTCCAATCTGGAGCGCAGAGTAAGACCTTGTCTCTAACATATGTATTATATATAATATCAGGAAAAGTGTAAGGGTATTTCACTGCCTTGACACATTAAACAAGAGAGATTATTTCATTAGATACAAATTGTGATCCATTTCAACATCCAAAAGTAAAATTCAAAATCTCGGAGCCTATTAGGATTGGAAGTAAAATGCCTTAAACCTGATAAAGGAGATGCACAAAAACCTTTCTCTAAATACCGCTGAATAGAAGAATATGAGAAGCCTTTACACTTTTTTTTTTTTTTTTGAGACAAAGTCTCACCCTGTCGCCCAGGTGGAATGCAGTGGCATGATCTCGGCTCACTGCAACCTCCGCCTCCTAGGTCCAAGTGATTCTCCTGCCTCAGCCTCCTGAGTAGCTGGGATTACAGACGCCTACCACCACACCGGGCACAATTTGTGTGTTTTTAAGAGACAAGATTTCACCATGTTGGCCAGGCTGGTCTTGAACTCCTGACCTCAAGTGATCCACCTACCTCAGCCTTCCAAAGTGCTGGGATTACAGGCCTGAGCCACTGCACCTGGCCTGAAGCCTTTGCTTTAGATTCAACAGTAACAAACAAGGATCCTCACCAACCTTGCCTCTCAGTATGGTGCTGGAGTCTGAGACAGGTTGGCAGGAGATGACCAAATAAAGTACAAGGACCGGAAAAGATGAAATTGTCACTATTCTCAGATGATATGCTTGACAACATAGGAAACATGAAATAAATCATAGATAAATCACCAGGTTCAATAATAGAGCACATGAGGGTGCTTGCATGAGTTATTTTATTTGTTGTTATTATTGTTTTTTTTTGAGAGGAAGTCTTACTCTTGTTCCCCAGGCTGGAGTGCAATGGTGCAATTGTGGTTCACTGCAACCTTCACCTCTGGGTTCAAGCAATTCTCCTGCCTCAGCCTCCCGAGTAGCTGGGATTACAGGCGCCCGCCACCACGCCTGGCTAATTTTTTTTGTATTTTTAGTAGAGACGGAATTTCACCATGTTGACCAGGCTGGTCTCAAACTCCTGATCTCAAGTGATCTGCCTGCCTAAGCCTTCCAAAGTACTGGGATTACAGGTGTGAGCCACCGTGCCAGGCCATTTTGTTTTAGATTCAGAAAGTATACGTGCAGTTTTGTTGTGTTACAAGAAAAGCCTTAGACAAATTAAATTTAATTGAGGTTTTTTGTTTTGTTTTTTATTCTTTTTTTGAGACACAGTCTCGTTTTGTCACCCAGGCTGGAGTGCAGTGGTGTCATCTCGTCTCACTGCAAACTCCACCTCCTGAGTTCAAGCAATTCTCCTGCCTCAGCCTCCTGAGTAGCTGGGATTACAGGCGCCCACTACCACATCTGGCTATTTTGTTTTGTATTTTTAGTAGAGACAGGGTTTCACCATGTTTGCCAGGCTGGTCTCGAACTCCTGACCTCAAGTGATCCACCTGCCTCGGCCTCCCAAAGTGCTGGGATTACAGGCTTGAGCCTCTGCGCCCAGGTATGAAGTTCTTTATGCCAAAAAAAAAAAAACACTTTATTTCTATACACTGAAACAGTTATAATTTAATTTTCAAAAGTTCCATTTAAAATAGCCATCAATGTTTTTATTCAAATGTAATAATTACATATAAAAATACCACAAAGTACACGTGGTATTTTGATATAAGCATGCAATGTGTAATTATGGATGTTTAGAATATCCATCACTTCAAACATTTATCATTTCTTTTTCTTGGAAACATTTCAAATCTCTTCTGGCTATTTTGAAATATACAATAAATGGGCCAGGTGGCTCACACCTGTAATCCCAGCACTTTGGGAGGCCGAGGCAGGTGGTCACTTGAGGTCAGGAGTTTGAGACCAGCCTGGCCAACAGGGTGAAACGTGTCATCTCTACTAAAAATATAAAAATTAGCTGGGCATGGAGGCTGGTGCCTGTAATCCCAGCTATTCAGGAGGCTGAGGCAGGAGAATCAGTTGAACCCCGGAGGCAGAGGTTCCAGTGAGCTGAGATCATGCCCCTGCTCTCTGGCCTGGGTGACTAAGTGAGGCTTAAAGAAAAAAAAAAAAAAAGAAATATATAATAAATTATTTTTAACTATACTTACCCTACTGTGCTACCAAATATTAGAACTTATTCCTTCTATCTCACTGTATGTTGGTGTCCATTAACCAAATGCTCTTCATCCCCCACACCTACTCACACAGCCTTCTCAGCCACTGGTAACCACCACTCTTCTCTCTAATGCCATGAGACTCACATGCTAGCTCTTACACATGAGTGAGAATATGCAATATTTATCTTCCTGTGCCTGGCTTATTTCAGTTTCCATGCATGTTGCTGCAAATGACAGGATGTGATGCATTTTATGGTTGAATTATATTCCATTGTGTATATATATCACATTTTTTTTTTTTTCTTCTGAAACGGAGTCTCGCTCTGTCGCCCAGGCTGGAGTGCAGTGGCCCGATCTCGGCTCACTGCAAGCTCTGCCGCCCAGGTTCACGCCATTCTCCTGTCTCAGCCTCCCGAGTAGCTGGGACTACAGGCGCCCACCACCTCGCCCAGATAGTTTTTTGCATTTTTTAGTAGAGACGGGGTTTCACCATGTTAGCCAGGATGGTCTCTAGCTCCTGACCTCGTGATCCGCCCGTCTTGGCCTCCCAAAGTGCTGGGATCACAGGCTTGAGCCACCACGCCCGGCCCACATTTTCTTTATAAAAACTGAAAATACAGCAAATTAAAAAAAAAAATTAGTCTCTGAATGTGAAGTTTCAGGGATACTGTTACCATATTATTCTTTTCTATTTCCCTTTTAATATACGCACAAGAGTAAAAGGGGAGAAAAACTATGTGTATAAATCTATGCTGAATAAATGTACAATAAAAATTATAGTGGTTAAAAAAAACCAGCATAATGTTAATTTCTTTCTCTCTCTCTCTTTTTTTTTTTTTTTGTTTTTTGAGATGGAGTGTCCCTCTGTAGCCCAGGCTGGGGTACAATGGCACCATCTCGGCCCAGTGCAACCTCTGCCTCCCGGATTCAAGTGATTCTCCTGCCTCAGTCTCCCGAGGAGCTGGGATTACAGGCACACACCACCACGCCCGGCTAATTTTTGTATTTTTAGTAAAGATGGGATTTTACCATGTTGTCCAGGCTGGTCTCCAACTCCTGACCTCAGGCGATCTGCCCACCTCAGCCTCCCGAAGTACTGGGGTTACAGGTGTGAGCCACCGCGCCCGGTCACAATGTAAATTTCTACAGTGCTGAACGACAATGCATTTTAAGATATTTGAATGAATCACGTCGCCTGGTGCTACGTTAAACTTTTTTGTAACTTACCCATTGTAGCTCCATCCCTTTAGAAACGTCATCACCTGAACTATTCCTGGTGCTTTTAAAAAAGAATTCCTCAACCCACACAGGTTCAAGTACATTTTGGTAATGACACCCAGGCCTCAGGATTTGTGAGGTCCCCAGGTGATTTCAATAAAACCAATGTGAGGACCACTGATAGACATCATCACACATGAGTTACCTAAAGTGATTTTTCCTAGATGCGATTTGGACAGAAATTACACGAGAACTGTAAAAAGGGAGGTAAATATGAAGTATGCTAAGTCCTCACTTAACAGCCTTCACAGAAAATTAGAAACCACAATTCAAGCAAAACGATGAACCATGAAACCAATTTATTCATTTCTCATCAAAATTAAAACTAAACAACATTGAACAGAATCACCTTATTTCAGGACCTGCTGCACTTCATTTTTTTAAAGTTGAAGTTTCCCAAAACCTCCTGACAATGTTGAGGATTTCAAGTCTATAATAAAAGATTTGTGATTGCACCTGGATAGTTAAGTGAGGATTTCAACTC
>NC_045454.1:43644272-43695296 GCF_002776525.5 Piliocolobus tephrosceles
AAGAAAAGATTTGTGATTGCACCTGGATAGTTAAGTGAGGATTTCAAGTCTATAAGAAAAGATTTGTGATTGCACCTGGATATCAAGATCATTGCACAGATACTAAAGGAGGCTGTCTAGGTATATTGGCATCATTCATGATGTATATGATGAACAAAGGATACCAGAATACTCACCCATTGCAACTAAAGACAAAACAAAGCAAGCAATATTCACATACAAAACCCAGAGAGGAATGAAAGCCATCAAGCAACAAAAATAACGTGACCAAGGGGGCAGGATTTGCAGGCCTAGGTATTAAATTTTGCTGCGATTTCTAGCCATATAACAAAAAGGATGGAGAAGATGAGATTTGACTATTCTGCCGTGCAGCCTGCACAGAGCACTTTGAATGTCCCTGTTCCTCAGGCTGTAGATGAAGGGGTTCAGCATGGGGGTGACCACCGTGTACATCACTGAAGCCACCATACTCTTCCTGGGGGATGGTGACACAACTGAACTGAGGTACCCTACAAGGCCTGTTCCATAAAATAAGCAAACAACCGCCAGGTGAGAGCCACAGGTGGAGAAGGCTTTATACTTCCCTCCTGATGATGGAACTCTCAGAATGGAGGAAACAATTTTATAGTAAGAGAAAAGGATCCCTGAGATAGGGAGACAACCAAATATGGCACCCATGAAATATATGACCATTTCATTGACGAAGGTGTCAGAACAGCTAAGGTGGAGGAGTTGAGAAGGGTCACAGAAGAAGTTAGAAATGTCTACATCCCCGAAGCAGGTGAGCTGTAATACAATCAAATTGTGCAGCTGGGAGTCCAAAAGACTAATAAAAAAACACAACAAGACTAAGAAGCCACAGAGGCGTGGGTTCATGATGACTCGGTATTGCAGGGGGTGACAGATGGCCACAAACCGGTCATAGGCCATCACACTCAGGAGCATGTCATCCATACATGCAAAAAGGACAAAAAAGGACATCTGAGTCAGGCAGCCCGCATAGGCGATGACTCTGCTGTGAGTTTGCATGTCCACAATCACCTTGGGGACAGTGGTGGAGGTGAAACCGATGTCAGCCAAGGACAGGTTGGAGAGGAAGAAGTACATGGGGGTGTGGAGGTGGGAGTCAGAGCTGACAGCCAGGATGATGAGCAGGTTCCCCAGCACCGTGACCAGGTACATGGACAGGAATAGCCCAGTAAGGACTGGCTGTAATTCTGGATCCTCTGAGAGTCCCAGGAGGAGGAATTCTGAGACACCTGTGAGATTCTGTGGGTCTGTGTAGCTTGGACACCTTTTGAGAAAAAAAAAAAAAAAAAAAAGAGAGAGAGAGAATTGGAAAATAGGACATAAGTAAACCAGCATCTAGCACTGTGTCTATATTTTGGATACAAGCCATTCAGAAATTAAGTTTTCACATAGGATAATACACCCTCAATAATAGTTCTCAGTTGTGACAAACCCAATTTCCTCAGAGCTACTTCATAATTGATTTTGTGTTATTCACCTCGTTCTGTATACACCTACCTTGGAGACAATCTATTGAAGAACGTTAGGAGGGCAAAAACATTAGGGATTTTAGAATTCCATAATCACAGTAAAATATAGTCTAATTTACCAGGAAAAATATACAATAAAAATATTCTTGCCCCTTTTAAGAAAAAGATTAAATCCTTTGAAAAGATACTAAGAAGGAGTCAGTTATGCCTTGTTTTATTCTAATATAATTCTACAAATTCCATTGATTGAGGATATTTATCACACTCAATAAGATCTAGGACTGTAGGGTCCAGCCCCACAGGGTCGGTGGGTTTTTCTCCCCCTGTGCGGAGAGGAGAGATTGTAGGAATAAAGACACAAAACAAAGAGATAAAAGAAAAGACAGCTGGCCGGGCCGCAGTGGCTCAAGCCTGTAATCCCAGTACTTTGGGAGGCCAAGACGGGCGGATCACGAGGTCAGGAGATCGAGACCATCCTGGCTAACCTGGTGAAACCCCATCTCTACTGAAAAATACAAAAACAAAAACAAAAACAAAAAAAAACAACTAGCCGGGCGGCGAGGTGGCGGGCGCCTGTAGTCCCAGCTACTCGGGAGGCTGAGGCAGGAGAATGGCGTGAACCCGGGAGGCGGAACTTGCAGTGAGCTGAGATCCGGCCACTGCACTCCAGCCTGGGCGACAGAGCGAGACTCCGTCTCAAAAAAAAAAAAAAAAGAAAAAGACGGCTGGGCCTGGGGGACCACTACCACCAAGAGGTGGCGACCGGTAGTGGACCCGAACGCCAGGCTGCGCAGATATTTATTGGATACAAGTCAAAAGGGGCAGGGCAAGGAGTGTGAGTCATCTCCAACGATTGGCAAGGTCACATGAGTCACGTGTCCACTGGACAGGGGGCCCTTCCCTGTTTGGCAGCTGAGGCAGAGAGAAAGAGAGAGAGAGAGAGAAAGAGAGAGGGAGAGGACACAGCCTACGCCATTATTTCTTCATATCAGAGGTTTTTAGTACTTCCACTAATTTTGCTACTGTTATCTAGAAGGCAGAGCCAGGTGTAACAGGATGGAACATGAAAGCGGGCCAGGAGCGTGACCACTGAATCACAGCATCACAGGGAGACGGTGAGGCCTCCGGATAACTGTGGGCGGGCCTGACGCCCTCCACAAGAGGTGGAGGAGTAGGGTCTTCTCTAAACTCCCCCCAGAAAGGGAGACTCCCTTTCCCGGTCTGCTAAGTAGCCGGTGTTTTTCCTTGACACTGACGCTACCGCTAGACCACGGTCGGCTGCTGGCGTTACCGCTAGACCAAGGAGCCCTCTAGTGGCCCTGCCCGGGCATGACAGAAGGCTCACACTTGTCTTCTGGTCACTTCTCACTATGTCTCCTCAGCCCCTATCTCTGTATGGCCTGGTTTCTCCTAGGTTATGATTATAGAGCGAGGATTATTATAATATTTGAATAAAGAGTAATTGCTACAAACTAATGATTAATGATATTCATATATAATCATATCTATGATCTATATCTAGTGTAACTATTCTTATTTTAGATATTTTATTATACAGGAACAGCTCGTGCCCTCGGTCTCTTGCCTCGGCACCTGGGTGATTTGTCGCCCACATAGGACCATGTTGTCTCAAAACTAAATGCAAGTTCATAGTTCATAATCAGAAAACATCTTTACATGCCAGTTACATTCTACGGTTTCCATCATTCTTACGTTTTCTGACTTTCATTCTTCATGGAAGTAATTGCTCACTCAAATATGTGGGCTTTCTTTTAAAATTCACTTAATTACAACTCCTGTCCTTGCCTTAGGTGGACTTGGAGTTTTGTTTTGTTTTTATTTTTTTTTTGAGACAGAGTCTTTCTGTGTCTCCCAGACTAGAGTGCAGTGGCGCGATCTCGGCTCACTGCAAGCTCCGCCTCCCGGGTTCACGCCATTCTCCTGCCTCAGCCTCCCGAGTAGCTGGGACTACAGGCGCCCGCCACCACGCCCGGCTAATTTTTTGTATTTTTAGTAGAGACGGGGTTTCACCATGGTAGCCAGGATGGTCTCGATCTCCTGACCTCATGATCCACCCACCTTGGCCTCCCAAAGTGCTGGGATTACAGGCGTGAGCCACCATGCCCAGCCGGACTTGGAGTTTTGATAAGAAAGGTAGCCCGGGGTGGTGCCTCACACCTGGAATCCTAGCACTTTGGGAGGCCAAGGCAGGAGGATTGCTCAAGGATAGGAACCTGAGACCAGCCTGGGAAACATAGCAAAACGTCATCTCTACAAAAAATTAAAAAATTAGACAGGCATGGTGGTGCCTGCCTGCAGTCCCAGCTACTCAGGAGGCTGAGTCAGGAGAATCGCTTGAGCCCAGGAGTTCGAGGCTGCACGGAACCATGATCATACCACTGCACTCTAGGCGGAGTGGCTAGAGTTCCCGCTAGACCAAGGAGCCCTCTAGTGGCCCTGCCCGGGCATGACAGAAGGCTCACACTTGTCTTCTGGTCACTTCTCACTGTGTCCCCTCAGCCCCTATCTCTGTATGGCCTGGTTTCTCCTAGGTTATGATTATAAAGCGAGGATTATTATAATATTGGAATAAAGAGTAATTGCTACAAACTAATGATTAATGATATTAATCATTATAGTCAGAGTGAGACTCTATTAAATAAATGAAAGGAAGGTTTAGTTAAAAGCAGGTAATTACTGGACATCATTGATGGCAAAGATGCTGATAGTATGGAATGTCCCTGTGCATGATAGAACATTAATATAGTGTTAAAATGTTTTTAATTTTTGAGACCCCAGCCTCACTCTGTCACCAAGGCTAGAATGCAGTGGCATGATCTCAGCTCACTGCAGCCCCCACCTCCCGGGTTCAAGCGATTCTCTTGCCTCAGCTTCCCGAGTAGCTGGGTCTACAGGCACATGTCCCACCATGCCCCGTTAATATTGGTATTTTTAGTAGAGATGGGGTTTCACCATGTTGGCCAGGCTGGTCTCGAACTCCTGACCTCAAGTAATCTGCCCACCTCTGCCTTTCAAAGTGCTGGGATTACAGGTGTGAGCCACCGTGCCTGGCCAAGGTGATGTTAAAATATTTTGGCATTACTTTCATTGTGGCTGGGATCATGTGAAACTCTAAAATGTATCTTGATCCAAACAATAAGGTTTACCTGCCCCCACTTCTTTCTGCATTCTTTTCTCTTTTTTTATGACTAAAAATCTCTGCCATGGTCTTTAAGTAATTGAATGTTGTAGATGCTAAGTGCAACTACAGGACGCATGAGTCCATAATACAGACATAAAAAAAGTGCTATTTTACCTTCTGCCTAGTTTGTGACACATTCCTGGAAGGAATGAAAGTACAAACAGGAAAGCAGTGAGTGTGTTGAAGTCACACTGATCACAGCCAATTTTGTGAACTAAGGAAGGGTCTATTCAATATGCAACAGAGATCCTAATTTTTGATGTCTCCTCTGTACCAAGCAAGATACAGGCTCTGGGAAATCATTGAAAGAAACTCAAATATTCCTCTCACAATCCTCAGTACTTACTTATATAAGGGCAAAAATTAAATGTCCTGTCAGAGACTTTGGGAACCACAGCTAGGTTCCTGGATATTTCAGTTCAATGGTATGGAGATTAACCTTGAACTATTAATAAAAAAACATGTAGAATACACTTCACATTGTGCCTCTATCACACAGGGATCACACAGGAGCACCCGCGATCTGTTTAATCATTGCTCACTGCAGTAGGATCTGCCGGAAATCAACTCAGATGACAGTGCCGAGCCTCAGAGACACGGACATCTCCCCCCTTGTCACACAGATCAGGGGCATGGGCAGGATTTGGAATTAAATGGTTGGTCTTTGAGTCTCTGGCACTGAACTTCTTCATTGCTTTCCAGCTCTCAGGAAGTTTTAAGCAGCGGCCAGTGGTCTTAAGTACAGGTGCATCTGAGGCACATTTTGGAACTATTTCCAGTTTCCTGAATAGAAATAGATCCCAAGACCCTGATTTTATTTCTCCTTGAGGAAGCAGAGAGCTGCAAGAATCCAGAAACAGGCGCAAGGGAGAGATGCGCCCTGAGTGATCCTGTGCCAGTTCTTTCTGGGATCTTTGATGTGATCTCAGCTGTCCTTTCTTTTTTTTTTTTTTTTTTTGAGACGGAGTCTCACTCTGTCACCCAGGCTGGAGTGCTGTGGCCGGATCTCAGCTCACTGCAAGCTCCGCCTCCCGAGTTCATGCCATTCTCCTGCCTCAGCCTCCCGGGTAGCTGGGACTACAGGCGCCGCCACCTCGCCCGGCTAGTTTTTTGTAGTTTTTAGTAGAGACGGGGTTTCACCGTGTTAGCCAGGATGGTCTCCATCTCCTGACCTCGTGATCCGCCCGTCTCGGCCTCCCAAAGTGCTGGGATTACAGGCTTGAGCCACCGCGCCCGGCCTCAGCTGTCCTTTCTATACTTGACACAGTGAATGTGGCACCCACTGGTCTAGCTGTGGTCTACCAGGAACCCCCAAAGGGAAGGACACAGTTAGCAGGGGCACCTGCCGGGTGTGACAGGGATTTGAGGGGGTAGGTTGGATGCAGAGAGAGGCCTGGCCGAATGCCATGTGTCTGGACTTAGACGGCCTGGTGCAAATGTGGCTTCACCTCTTTCTACCTCATGATCTGGTATAAGCTATATAAAAATGCATTGCTCCTTTCCTCCTCTGTACAATAATAATAATGTGCACAGCTATAACTCAGGAAAAACTGTGAAGATGAAATGAAACAAGCTATACAACACACAGAGCTGAGATCCATGCATTTAGGGAGCCCTCAGTAAGAATTCATGGTGTCATGGTGACTGTCATCTTCCTCCTCATCCTCATCAACGCCTTTGTAAACTTTTTGTTGTGCTTAGGGCACAGTTTAGAGGGACCCACTTTTTGCTACCCTGGGTGAGATGTCCATGGGAAGTTCAATCAGCATGGGAGGAAGGTAAAATTTCATCAGAGTGGAAAGTTAACCCAGGGAATAGGAAAATATATTTGCAAATCATGTATATGCTAAGAGGCTAACAACCAAACTACACCAAGAACTCCTACAACTCAACAACAAAACAAATACTCCATTGAAAGTGGGCAGAGGACTTGAATAGACATTTCTCTAAAGAACATATACAAAGAGCCATTGAGCATACAAAATGATATTCAGCATCACTCATTGGCAGGGACGTGCAAATAAAAAACACAATGAGATACCACCCAATAGGATGGCTATTAAGAGCAGATGAACAAAACAGCCTGTCAGGTTTTGGCGAAACCATAGAGAAGTAGGAATTCTTATACAGGGCTATGAAAATGGAAAATGGTGCAGCAATATGAAATAAAGGACCAGACACACAACCCCGAACATAAACTCCACAGTCCTCTGACATTTTACACATTGGTGTCCTCCCATCTGCCACCCCACTGTCCTGTTTGTCCTGAGGATGAGGAAACAAGGCTCCCGACCGTCCCTCAGCACTCACTGAGCTGCGCTTCCCCTCTGCTGCGCCATGACCACGGAGAGCAGGTCCGCTGTCCTCCCTGCGTGGTGCACGATGGAGGCTCAGTCTCCGTCCTCAGGACTGGCAGGAAGACAGGGTCAGACATGAGGGTCCTGATGCAGACGACAGGTGTGGAGCCCACTGGACTGGAAGCTGACACTGCAGGGCTAGAGGCACAGGCTGAGTATTTTCTATGCTATGGCCTTGGGGGCTCAAGGCACAGAGCTCCTTATTAGCCAAATTGGTTGATGTTCCCCAATCTCTAAGGACTGCGTCTTATTAATGGAGGAAGAAGAAGAGGAAATGGACATCCGCAGAAGCTTTTGGGGTCTTCCTCCACTCAGGAGGAATGCTGAGTGTACTATCCACTTCTCTCATTTCTTTTTTATTAAGATCCATCTACTTTTTATTTTCCTTTTTATTATATAAAAGATATTGCATATAAATGTTAAAATTATATAAATGGTTTTATATAAAATGGTAAATACAACATTTTATCATTTTCATCATTTTAAAGTATATAGCTTAGGGGCATGAAGTAGATTCACAATGTTATGCAACCATCCCCACCATGCATCTCCAGAACTTTTTTATCCTACAGAACAAAAACTCAGCAACCATTAAACAAAATCCCGTCCTTCAACTCACTAACTGCTAGCTGATTACTATCTCTACAAATTTAACTGCACAAAATACTTGACATAGAATCAGTCTGTATCTGCCCTTTTGTGATTGGTTTCTTTCACTGAGCATAATGTTGTCAAGATTCATCCCTGTTGTATCATGTGTCACAAGTGTCTTCCTGTTTAAAGCTGAGTAATATTCCATTGTATGGATGGGTCTCATTGTGTTTCTCCAGTCATCTGTTGGTGGACACTTGTGTTGCTTCCATATATTTAGATATTGTGAATAATGCTGCCATAAACATGGTGTTCTGTGCGGGAAATGCGCAAGGGGAGAAGAAAACAAACACACACACACACACACACAATACCTTTAAGGGTAAACAAGCTTTATCCCACATAAATGGCAATGTAGATAAAATAAGCAAATGATACAGTAAGCAAGTTACTATAATAAGCAAATTGAGGCTGGGCGCGGTGGCTCACGCCTGTAATCCCAGGACTTTGGGAGGCCGAGGCAGGCGGATCACGAGGTCAGGAGATTGAGACCATCCTGGCTCCATGGTGAAACTCCATCTCTACTAAAAAATACAAAAATTAGATGGGTGTAGTGGCGGGTGCCTGTAATCCCAGCTACTTGGGAGACTGAGGTGGGAGAACCGCTTGAACCCGGGAGGCGGAGGTTGCAGTGAGCCGAGATCGTGCCACTGCACTCCAGCCTGGGTGACAGAGGGAAACTCTGTCTCAAAAAAAAAAAAAAAAAAAAAAGCACATTGATATAATAAGCACATTGCAATGGGAAGGGGAGAAGGGAAAAGACATATATATACACACACACACACACACACACACACACACACACACACTTACCAGACTATGGAGGATTCACCACCAGACCAGGAAGCAACAGCCTGCTCCACAGTCAGACACTACACTCACTGGACTATGGAGGATTCACCACCAGACTGGGAAGCCACAGCCTGGGCCTCAGAGTCAGCCACCCATTCGTGCACAGACGAGGAGAGGTCTCATGAAGCTTCGGCACAGTCTGGGACCCTAGCTCTTTTTGTAACAAGTTGTTTGGCATGAGGTCCAGTCACGAAGGCTCTTCATGACTGGGCCCAAGGAACACAAAAAGGTCGTGTTTTTGTGATTGTCTATCGTTTTTCAATAACTACCATATAGGAACAGATTGAAACAGAGATTTCACCAAAACAGCGCTGGATGAACGCCTCAAGGGGCTCACACAACCCGTTCCAGGACTTGCTGACCATTGTTGGTGTCCATGTTCAACTGAGTTCAAATTTAACTTTTCCTCCACACATGGGCGTACAAATATCTGTTCAAATCCCTGTTTTCGATTATTTTAAGTATATACCCAGAAGCGAACTTGCAGGATCATATGGTAGTTCCGTTTTTCATTTTATGAGGAACCATCGTACGGATTTTCATGCTGCTACACCATTTTACATTTCCAAAGCCCTGTGTAAGCATTCCTCCTTCCCTACAGTTTCATCAAAACTCAACAGGCTTTTTCGCTCATTTATTCTTAATAGCCATCCTATTGGGTGGTATCTCATTGTGTTTATTTGCAAGCCCCTGTTGATGAGTGATGCTGGATATCATTTTGTATGCTCATTGGTCATTTGGTCATTTGCATATGTTCTTTAAAGAAATGTCTATTCAAGTTCTCTGCCCATTTTTTTTTATTGAGATGGAGTCTTGCTCTGTCACCCAGGCTGGAGTGCAGTGGCATGATCTTGGCTGCCTGCGACCTCCACCACCTGGGTTCAAGTGATTCTCGTGACTCAGCCTCCTGGGTAGCTGGGACTACAGGTGCAGGCCACTCGCCCAGCTAATTTTTTTGTACTTTTTGTATTTTTAATAGAGACAGGGTTTCACTGTGTTGGCCAGGCTGATCTCAAACTCCTGACCTCAGGTGATCTGCCTGCCACAGCCTCCCAGAGTGCTGGTATTTCAGGCATGAGCCACCACGCCTGGCCTTCTGCCCATTTTTAATGGGGCATTTATTTGGTTGAGTTGTAGGAGTTCTTGATATCATTTGGCTGTTACCCTCTAAGCATATATGATTTACAGGTATATTTTCCTATTCCCTGGGTTAACTTTTCACTCTGATGATAGTGTCCTTTGAGTCACAAAGGTTTTTTAATTTTTATGTAGTCCAAGTTATCTATATGTTGTTGTCTGTGCTTTTGGTGACATATTCAAGAAATCACTAAGAAATCCAGTATCATGAAAGTATTGATCAAATCATTACCAAATCCAATGTCAAGAAGGTATTGATCAATGTTTTCTTCTAAGAATTTTATAGGGCCGGGTGTGGTGGCTCAAGCCTGTAATCCCAGCACTTTGGGAGGCCGAGACGGGCGGATCACGAGGTCAGGAGATCGAGACCATCCTGGCTAACATGGTGAAACCCCGTCTCTACTAAAAAATACAAAAAATTAGCCGGGTGAGGTGGTGGGCACCTGTAGTCCCAGCTACTCGGGAGGCTGAGGCAGGAGAATGGCGTGAACCCGGGAGGCGGAGCTTGCAGTGAGCTGAGATCTGGCCACAGCACTCCAGCCTGGGCGACAGAGCGAGACTCCGTCTCAAAAAAAAAAAAAAAAAGAATTTTATAGTGTTAGAACTTAGGTTTACGCCTTTGATCCATTTTATGTTAACTTTTGCGTATAGTGTAAGGTAAGAACCCACCTTCATTCTTCTGCATGTTGAAATCAAGTTTTTCCTACACTGTTGAAAAGGCTGTCTTTTTCCCAATGAATGTTCTTGGCACCCATGCAGAAAATCATGTGACCATATACACGAAAGTTTCTTTCTGGGCTCTCTTTACTCTTCCATTTTTTTGTATGTGTGCCTTTATGTATTGTAGTACCATACTATTTTAATTCCTGGATCTTTGTAATTTATTTGGAAACCAGGAAATGTGAGACCTTCAACTTCTCTTTTTAATGGATTTCTACATTTTTTCAATTTATCTTACAATTGTACATTGAATTGGATAGTAGTAACAAACCCTGCTAGGCTTTGGAGAATGGATTCCCAAGGTTTTTGAAATACACTGTCTCATTGGAGCCTTAGTACTCGTGATCAAATAAGGACAGATTTTTGGTTTTGCCAGTGAGAATCACAGTCTGGAGAGGTTGAATCCTGACACAGTGGTCACTGGTGGGTCTGATACTGGAATTGGGTCTGTGGCCACCAGGCTGTGAGGCCTTTTCCAGAAAGCAGGCTCCCACCCAGGAACTGTGGCTGAGGGAGGGACTCTCCTGGGAGGAGGCAGCCTGGTGGGAAGGCTGCCAGCAGAAGTTTCAGGTCTCTAAAGCCTCCCCCTCCTTCCCTGGTCTCTGCAGCTGAAGTTGCATCAGGAAGCTGTATCTTCTAACTGCTTGAGGCAGCTTCTCAGATGAACCCTCTGAGGAGAATCCGTGAACTGTAATTTACAACTTACACTTTCAAAGGATGATGCAAGGAGCAACAATTCCACCAGCTTGAGCCATTTGAGGGTGGTGTGGAATTGGAAACTGTGTCAAATGCAATGGAACCCTGCCTCTAGCATGAGAAAACTAAGCCTGTATTCAAAATGATGCCTGCCAGGTGCAGTGGTTCACACCTATAATCCCAGTGCTTCAGGAAGCCAAGGTGGCCAATCCTGGTTTGAGGCCAGGATTTTAAGACAAGCCTGAGTCACACAGAGAGACCCCCTAACTGAGTGTGATGATGCACGCCTATAGTCCTAGCTATTTGGGAAGGTGAGGAGGATCGCCTGAGCCCAGGAGTTCAAGGTTACAGTAAGCCACTGTACTCTAGCCTGCACAATATAGTGAGACACTGTCTCCAAAAAAAAAAAAAAAAAAAAAAAAAAAGCCAGAGCAACATAAAATTGTAAGCACTCATTACCTTTCTGCCACCATGCATTGGGAAAAGTGGATCCCCCAGCTGACACTGACAATTGGCAGACAAGATGGTGTGTGTGGAGATGGCGGGAGGGTCTCAGGGATGTGGGATAAACCTTGACACCATCTACTACCCCATCCTTCACTGCAGACCCAGTTCTACCAATTCTCGTCAAAAGAGTGAACCACATCCCAAACACAATCCACAGTCTGTGGCTTCCATTCTTGAATACATCTCCAGGAAGTCTCAGAAGAAAATTAAACTATATGAGAGAACAGATCTTTTCTATCGTACAATTATTACGTGTTCTACGATCTGAGGTTAGATCATAAAACTGCAATTATGGGAAATAAAGGTCAAATAAAGAAGGAAAGAAAGACAAGAAGGAAGGAGGGAGGGAATGAGGGAAGAAAGAAGAGGAAAGGAAGAAAGTAAAAAAGGCGGGAGGGAAGAAAGAAAGGAATAATCACAAAGAAGGAAGCAACATCTCAGTTATTCTAGGCAGTTTATTACTATGAATCATCAGAACAAACAAGCTAACAAATCTACATTCCTAATTTGATGTAAAAAATCACATCACTGTTCTTATGAAATAAAGGATAGCAAAATTAGGAGTGTGGTATCTATGTCAAGTTGCCAGGTTATAGTTCACCTCTGTCTGCTTCTTCCTTTGTGGAACAGGGTGAATGAGAAAAGATATGTCAAAGAAATGTTTTCAGGGCCAAGTGTGGTGGCTCACGCCTGTAATCCCAGCACTTTGGGTGGCCAAGGTGGGCAGGTCACTTGAGGTCAGGAGTTTGAGATGAGCCTGGCCAACATGGCAAAATCCCATCTCTACTAAAAATACCCAAAAAATAGCAAAGTGTGGTGGCACACACCTATAATTCTAGCTACTTGGGAGGCTGAGACACAAGAACGGCTTGAACCCAGAAGGTGGAGGTTGCAGTGAGCTGAGACAGCGCCATGGCACTCTGTCCTGAGTAACACAGTGAAACTGTGTCTCAAAACAAAACAAAAGCAAAAAGAAAGAAATGTTTTCAGGATTAAATAAAGTCATACATGTAAAGCAACAAGCACAATCCTAAAAGGGTAAACACTGTATGGTTTTCATCCAATTTTTTCCAGAGGAAACAAGAACACAACCAAGTTTAGGTGAAGGCTGCTAACACGCAAATGCGTAATTTTTGAGGAAAGCGTGTCATCATGTCAGCACTCGATATGGCAAGTGTTTCAAACAACATGTGAGAACTCTCAAGAGTGGCTCTAAGAACATGGACCAAAGATGGAACTTTAAAAAAGACTGCATATAAAAAGGAAATTTAGAAAGAAAATACCAAGGGAGTTATTTAAGAGAACCTAAAGTAAAAACATGTAGCAAAAGCCAAATCACAAGTGCTTTGGGAAGAGTAAAAATGAAGCATGTGATTTACAGGAGGAAAAGAGCCAGGATATTTACTTCTTGTTTTCTTCTAGTTTTGCAGTTGTTGTTTTCGAGACAATGTCTCACTCTGTCGCCCAGGCTGGAATGCAATGGCGCAGTCTCAGCTCACTGCAACCTCCACCTCCCAGGTTCAAGCAATTCTTCTGCCTCAGCCTCCCAAGTCGCTGAGACCACAGGCACCCACCACCACGCCCAGCTAATTTCGTATTTTTAGTAGAGACAGGGTTTCACCACATTGGCCGGGGTGGTCTTGAACTCATGACCTCGAGTGATCCACCCACCTCAGCCTCCCAAAGTGCTGGGATGACAGGCATGAGCCACCGCGCCTGGTGGAGCTGGGATATTTAAATTCGCATTTGCCTAATGGACCTACAACATCCACTTAGTTCTGAGACCTTGATCTGTCATGGAGAAGAGGCTGGCCTGATGAGGAACTGAACGTTCATGAGCAGGGCTCAGTCAAACATAATCTTGCCTTTGTGACATTTGGATAAACCCAATGCTCTCTCTGACAACCACCACTTAGACAGATCGAACCCTAGGCTAACGCATTCTGCTGCCACGTGGATGTTATTAATAGGGTGTTTCACAGCACATCAAACTAAACCCTTCCCAGAACAAACTCGATGCAAAGGGAAGTAGATTGAACCCTACTTTCTGCCATGTACAAAAATCAAATCAAATCAAAAACAGATCAACAGGCCTGGCGCAGTGGCTCACTCCTGTAATCCCAGCACGTTGGGTGGCTGAGGCGGGTGGATCACTTGAGGTCAGGAGTTCAAGACCAGCCTGACCAACATGTGAAACCCTATCTATCTCTACTAAAAATACAAAAATTAGCCAGGCGTGGTGGCAGGCACCTGTAATCCCAGCTACCTGGGAGGCTAAGGCAGGAGAATCACTTGAACCCGGGAGGCAGAGGTTGCAGAGAGCCAAGAGCGCACCTCTGCACTCCAGCCTGGGTGACAGAACGAGACTATGTCTCAAAAAAAAAAAAAAAAAGAACAAAGAAAAAAAAATCAATAGCTTAAATATAATATAGCTAAAATCTTAAAACTCTTAGAAAAAAAATAGAGGAATATCTTGATTACACTTTATTTGGAAGCAGATTGTTAGACACAACAGTGAAAGCATGAGCAACAAAAGAAAAAAATAGATATACTGAACTTCATCAAATTTTAAAACTTTTCTGCATCAAAACATTCTGTTAAGAAAATGGAGCCAATGTGTTTCTATGGTGCCAATGTGTTTCTATGGTACCAATAGAAACACAGATACAAAGGACAATGGAACAGAAGAGGTGGTGCAGAAATGAATCAATGAATTTATAGCAAATCATTTTTTGACAAAGATGCCGAGAACACACAGTGTGGAAAGGACAGTCTCTTCCATAAATAGTGCTGGGAAAACTGGAAAACCACATGCAGAGGAATGAAAGTAGATCCTCATCTCAGGTCTCAGTGAACCTGAAAATGTAAAACCACTGAAGGAAAACGTAGGAATAACGCTCCATGACATTACACTGGGCAATGATGTTTTGGGTAAGAACCCAAAACACAGGCAGCAAAGGCAAAAACAGACAAATGAGATTGCACCATGCTAAAAAGCTCTCACACAGCAAAAGAAACAATCTACAGAGTGAAGACACATTCTACGGACTGGGAGAATATACTTGCAAAATTAAAGAGGGGGCCGGGTGTGGTGGCTCAGGCCTGTAAACCCAGCACTTTGGGGAGGCCAAGGCGGGAAGACCACTTGAGCCCAGGAGTTTGAGACCAGACCGGGCAACCTAGGGAGACCCCATCTCTACTAAATTTTTAAAAAAGAAAAAAAGACCTATTAAAGAAGGAATATTCAGGCCAGGCACAGTGGCTCACGCCTGTAATCCCAGCAGTTTGGGAGACCAAGGCAGGTGGATCCCTTGAGGTCAGTTCAAGACCAGCCTGACCAATATGGTGAAACCCTGTCTCTACTAAAAATACAAAAATTAGCCAGGCGTAGTGGCGGGTGCCTGTAATCCCAGCTACTCAGGAGGCTGAGACAGGAGAATTGCTTGAACCTGGGAGGCAGAGGTTGCAGTGAGCCAAGATTGCACCACTGCACTCCAGCCTGGGCGACAGGACTCCAACTCAAAAGAAAAAAAAAAAAAAGAAAGAAAGAATATTAAAACTGTATGAAATTCAACTCAATTGTGAGAAAACAATCTGATTGGAAAATAGACAAAGGATCCGAAAATAGGCATTACTAGAAAAAAGGCATGCAAATGAACAGGTATATGAAAAAACACTCAGCTTCACAAATCTTCAGGAATGCAAATTCAAACCTCAATGACATATCACCTAGTACCTGTTAGAATGCTGTTATCAAGAAGTTGAACTGTTGGCCGGGCGTGGTGGCTCACGTGAGCCTGTAATCCCAGCACTTTGGGAGACCTAGGTGGGTGGATCATGAAGTCAGGAGATGGAGACCATCTTGGCTAATACAGTGAAACCCCATCTCTACTAAAAAATACAAAAAAAAATTAGCCGGGCGTGGTGGCGGGCGCCGGTAGTCCCAGTTACTTGGGAGGCTGAGGCAGGAGAATGGCATGAACCCGGGAGGCGGAGCTTGCAGTGAGCCGAGATTGCGCCACTGCACTCCAGCCTGGGGGGCAGAGCCAGACTCCCTCTCAAAAAAAACAAAACAAAACAAAAAAACAAATAAAACAACCTAGAGGAACAAGGAAAGGAAGGAGGAAGAGAGTAAGAGAAAGAAGGGAGAAAGGAGTAAGGATAGAAGGGAAGGGAGAAGGAAAGAAGGACAAAAGCAAGAATCACAAGGAATGAAGCAACAGCTCAGGGTACTCCAAAGCACTAATCTCTGTGAATTTTATGAATGAACCAGCTTGTGAATCTAATCTCTATGAATTTTACGAATGAACCAGCTTATGACTCTAATCTCTATGGATTTTATGAATGAACCAGCTTGTGAATCTAGATCCCAGCTTTCAACTTGGAAAGCTCATGAGTATTTTTATGAAATTCAGGTCAGCAAAGTTAGTAGTGAGGCTGCAGCATCACACTGCCTGATATAACCGACCTCAACTCAATCTCTTCCTCTGAGAAATAAGAGTGAATGAGACAAAATAAGTCAAAGAAAGGTTTTTAGGATGAAATAGCTTATAGATATAAACTAGTAAGCAGAGTTTTGATATGGTAAGTACTTCACTTTGAATATTTTGTGAATTTCATTCTATTTCTTCCAGGGATAACAAGAGCAAAATCAAATTAAGATGAAGAACAGCAACATTCAAATGGATCATTTCTGAGGACCCGTGTCAGCATTTGACATGAAAAGTTTTATAATGTCAAGTTAGAAATCTCAGGAATCACTAAGAAAGTGGATCAAAGATGGAACTGTAAGGACTACGGGCAGAGAAAACTTTAAAAGGAATTACCGAGGGAGCAATTCAGCAGAAATATATTAGGTAGGTGCAAAAGTCATGGCAGTTTTGGCCATTACTTTTGCCGGCAAAAGCTGCAATGACTCTTGCACCAACCTAATGCAAAAACTTTTATTTACTTTTTATTTTTTTTAGACAGACTCTTGAGCTGTCACCCAGACTGGAGTGCAGTGGCCCCACTTGGCTCACTGCAACCTCTGCCTCCTGGGTTCAAGCGATTCTCCTGCCTCAGCCTCCAAAGTAGCTGGGACTACAGTTGAGTGCCACCACGCCCAGTTAATTTTTGTATTTTTGGTAGAGACAAGGTTTCACCTGTTGGCCAGGATGGTGTCGATCTCTTGACCTCATGATCTACCCGCCTCTGCCTCCCAAAGGGCTGGGATTACAGGCCTAAGCCACCGTGCCTGCCCATACAGAAACATGTTAAGCAAAGTCATAGGTGCTTTGAAAATAGGAAACTGCAACATATCTTTTAGGGGAGAAAAAGATTCAGGATATGTGAATTCACATTTGCTTAAGGCACCTATAGCATCCTCTTAGTTCTGAGGTTGTGCCCCGTAAGAGACAAGAGGCTGCCCTGCTGAGGAGTCTCCCCAGGGCCCCCTTCACATCCTTGTTCCTCAGGCTGTAGATGAAGGGGTTCAGCATGGGGGTGACCATGGTGTACATCACTGAGGCCATGGAGCTGCTCTGGGAAGAATGGGTCACAGCAGAACTGAGATAGACCCCAAGTCCTGTTCCATAGAACAAGGAGACCACACAGAGGTGAGACCCACAGGTGGAAAAGGCTTTGTACTTGCCCTCGGTGGAGGACATCCTCATTAAGGAGGAGACAATCTGAGAGTAGGAGATGAGGATCCCAGCTACAGGAAACACACCCAGCAGTGCCGTGGCCACATACAAGACGACGTTAATGAGGAGAGTATCAGAGCGGGCCACCTTGAGGACCTGAGCCAGTTCACAGAAGAAATGCGGAATCTCAGTGCCTGCGGAGAAGGTCAACCTCTTCATCAGTAGAATATGAATCAGGGAGACCCAGAAAATGATGAACCAAGATGCCAGAACGAGGAGGCTACAGAGGCGGGGGTTCATGATTGCCGTGTAGTGCAGGGGGTGGCAGGTGGCCACAAACCGGTCATAGGCCATCACGGCCAGTAGGAAATTGTCCATTCCAGCAAACATCATTAAAAAATACACCTGAGTGAGGCACCCCACGTAGGAGATGTCTTTGCTCCCTGCCTGGATGTCCATCAGCATCTTGGGGACTGTGGTGGAGATGAAACACATGTCGACAAAGGACAGGCTGGAGAGGAAGAAGTACATGGGGGTGTGGAGGTGGGAGTCAGAGCTGACAGCCAGGATGATGAGCTGATTCCCCAGCACCGTGACCAGGTACATGGACAGGAACAGCCCAAAGAGGACGGGCTGCAGTTCAGGATCATCTGAGAGTCCCAGGAGGAGGAATTCTGGTAATTCTGTATGGTTTTCTGCTTTCATGTAGCCGGTGTGTCTACTGGGAAAGGAGGAAAAAGCAACATTCAATCACTCTTCAATATCACCCTTGGATGCTACCTCTACGGAGTCCTTCCAAAGATCCTGATTCACTCAGGCATTTGGTAGCCTCATTCCATTTGAAATGTGTACAGTTTCTCAAACTACCTTTAATTTAGCAGCAATCTTTCTCCTTTATCATATACTCATGAGTTTTAATTATTTGATTCAAACCTATGGACAGTAATTTCTTCTTTGATAGGACTATTCCAAATAACTGAAGACATGCCACGTCTTTTCTTGATACATCTCCATAGTTATACTTCATGCTAATAGGTGTATAATCATGATTAAGATGCGCATTTTCAATTCAGGCAACCTTTTTTTCTGTGACCTGACACTGGTGATGTGACAGCTAACTTTTAGTTCCTTATTTTTCATTGATACCTCATGTTTTTCCTATTTATGGGGTACATGTGATATTTTGTTACATGCATAGAATACATAACGATCATGTCAGGGTATTTGAGGTATCCACGACCTTGAGTATTTATCCTTTCTATGTGTTGGGAACAGTTCATGTCCTCTTTTCTAGCTACTTTGAAAGATGCAATACAATGTTGTTAACTATAGTCACGCTACTTGGCTCTTGATCAAAAGAACACATACCGGCCGGGTGCGGTGGCTCAAGCCTGTAATCCCAGCACTTTGGGAGGCCGAGACGGGCGGATCACGAGGTCAGGAGATCGAGACCATCCTGGCTAACACGGTGAAACCCCGTCTCTACTAAAAAATACAAAAAGCTAGCCGGGCGAGGTGGCAGGCGCCTGTAGTCCCAGCTACTCGGGAGGCTGAGGCAGGAGAATGGTGTAAACCCGGGAGGCGGAGCTTGCAGTGAGCTGAGATCCGGTCACTGCACTCCACTCCGGGCGACAGAGCGAGACTCCGTCTCAAAAAAAAAAAAAAAAAAAAAAAAGAACACATACCTTTTATCTAACTGTACGTTTATTATTTTTTTCTAAAAATGTGATTGTCAGCATCACTTGTTTGTGAGGTTTTAAAAATGGCTTTGTGTATAATAAGAGTCTCAGTAAATGATAGCTGTTGATATTATTAAAATAATCCTTATAAGATAGTTATTTTGGATATATACTCTTTCAAGGTAAAATATATAGGTGTAATTTAGGAAATGGAATCTTGAGAGAGACTTTCTGGAACAGAATTTTGGTCCGCTAACTTACTATTGCATGACCTTAAGAAAGATTTGTGGCCAGGCACAGTGGCTCATGCCTGTAATCCCAGCACTTTGGGAGGCCAAGGCGGGCAGATCACGAGATCAGGAGTTCGAGACCAGCCTGGCCAACATGGTGAAACCCCCTCTCTACTAAAAATACAAAAAATTGCCAGGCATGGTAGTGCATGCCTGTAGTCCCAGGTACTTGGGAGACTGAGGCAGGAGAATCGCTTGAACCTGGGAGGCGGAGGTTGCAGTGAGCTGAGATCATGCCACTGCACTCCAGCCTGGGTGACAGAGTGAGACTATCTAAAAAAAAAAGAGAGAAAAGAAAAAAGAAAGACATGTAAACCCTCTTAGCTGTAGATAACTCACCTCTAAATAAGAGTAGCAAATATTTCCTGCATGGAAAGATTGAAGAGTGAAATTAAATGAGATGATGCATGTCATTTTTCTGGTCTGGTTTCTGTGGCATACAATGGCCACATCATAAATGTGAGCTTCTGTTCTTAACAGCGCAATAACCTGCCTTGCATGAGTGTCATTTCTTAATATCCACCTTAAACTGTGTTAACCATCAAGGATAGAATTCTGGTCAAGATGAATAGAACTGTTACCTCTTTTGACTGCCATGCAGCGCTTCTAATTAATGAAGGTTCCTGTGGCTTCTTCCTTCACAATGCCTGCCAGGTGATTCTTCCAAGAAGAGAAAAAAGCACGTGGACTACACATATAAGAGGAGAAAACAAAAGCACACAGCCATTAAAATAACACACAAGTCACGAGTGGGTCTGTTCTCGTGTGTACGTGTTTTCCAGTGGGGATGCAGCGTACTAAGGTCAGTAGAGTGATCATCGACATATGTAACTCAAGGATTTGCTTCAAAATATTCAAAACTTATATAAATCATGTCATGCTGGAAAATCAAAAGGCAAATTTAAGATTTGAAAATAAATGATTACATTTACCATGGTAGAAAAAGGGCAGTGTTACTGGTGCCTACAGATATTTAATTAATCAAAGACCAGAAAAATATCATAGAAGACCAATTTAGTCTGGGCAGGTGGGTTCTGAAATAGGAATCTTGGAGCTAAGAGAGCAAGATTGGGTCATGATTCAACAGGGGAAGGAAGGAAAGAATAGACAGGGTAGGCTGGGAGGATGAAATGCCTGGTTGCAGGTGGCTCAGAGAGCTTAGTAATTGGGATTTGAGAGACCAGTGAGTGGGGGGGGTCAGAGTGTGAGCCCCACAAGAGACCATCCTTTGCTCTTTCCTGATGTGCATCTCAAATAGGTAATTTTACGTTTATTGGTGGATCTGAGGTTGTGTTTTTTCTTTCCAGAGAGGTACATGGTACCTGTCACTTAGTGAAGTAGTGTCATTTGTTTGGGGTAATACCTGAGGTTCACTGCCTCACACCAAGGAAATCAAGGACACAGACGAACAAGAAGTGAGTTTAACAGCAGAGGTTTCATAGATGAAAGAAAGAGAAAAGCTCTGTCCTGCAGAGAGAGAGGGGCTGCCCAGTGGGTCTTCCAGTTCCATAGTGAAATGTATGGATTTTATAGATAAGCTTGAGGAGGTGGTGTCTGATTTACATAGGGTGCAAGGGACTGGTTGGTCCAGGTGTGCTGTTTACAAAGTGCATGAAGAATCTCTTTTTTTTTTTTTTGAGATGGAGTTTCACACTTGTTGCTCAGGCTGGAGCTCAGTGGCATGATCTCGGCTCACTGCAAACCTCTGCCTCCTGGGTTCAAGCGATTCTCCTGCCTCAGCCTCCCATGTAGCTGGGACTACAGGCGCCCACCACTGTGCCCGGCTGATTTTTGTATTTTTAGTACAGATAGGGTTTCACCATGTTGGCCAGGATGGTCTCTATCTCCTGACCTCGTGATCCATCCACCTCGGTCTCCCAAACTGCTGGGATTACAGACGTGAGCCATGCCGCCCAGCCATATTGCCTGCTTTTTAATGCACACGTGGTTGACAAAGAAAAGGAAGATGGAGCCTCGGTGTTGAACACTCCTGGCCCCCAGGTAGCCTTTCCCATTGGCACAGCATTCACTCGTGCAAGCTTGCAGCTTGCTTTTCTATGTCTGCAGCTTGATTTTTCAGGCTGTTCTTTGTTAGAAAAGAAATGATTCTGGGCGATGCTTTTTGTTAAAACGGAAACTCTTACCAAGGACTCTCTTACCCTCACTAGCTGCCTAAATAATTTCTTTTTAGCTCCTGTATCATTAGTAGGTGTTCAAGAAACATGACTTTGGCGTGATCTCGGCTCACTGTAACCTCCACCTCCTGGGTTCAAGTAATTCTCCTGCAGCAGCCTCCCAAGTAGCTGGGACTACAGGCGCCTGCTACCACGTCCAGCTAATTTTTTTTTTTTTTTTTTTTTTGAGATGGAGTCTCGCTGTGTCTCCCGGACTGGAGTGCAGTGGCGCGATCTCGGCTGGGCTGCAAGTTCCGCCTCCTGGGTTCACGCCATTCTCCTGCCTCAGCCTCCGGAGTAGGCCCAGCTAATTTTTGTATTTTCAGTAGAAACAGGGTTTCACCTTGTTAGCCAGGATGGTCTCGATCACTTGACCTCGTGATCCGCCCGCCTCGGCCTCCCAAAGTGCTGGGATTACAGGCATGAGCCGTCGCCCCAGACCACCAAGGACAATTTTACCCAGTAAAGGAAACCACAGTCAACAGCATAGTCTATATTAAAACACTACATCATTTCTCAGGCTATGTGCGGTGGCTGACACCTGTAATCCCAGCACTTTGGGAGGCCGAGGTGGGCGGATCACTTGAGGTCAGGAGTTTGAGACCAGCCTGGCCAAGATAGGGTGAAACCCCATCCCTACTAAAAATACAAAAATTAGCTGGTTGTGGTGGTGCAAGCCTGTAATCCCAGCTACCTGGGAGGCTGAGACAAGAGAATCACTTGAAGATGGAGGCGGAGGTTGCAGTGAACCGAGATCACGTCATTGCCCTCCAGCCTGGGCCACAGAGCAAGACTCCATCTCAACCAATCAATCAATCAATCAGTCAATCAATAAACACTACAGCATTCCTCTTAAATTCATGAATAGGCCAAGGCAGTCTACTCAGCATCAATCGTTTGAGATTCTCCTGAACATTTAAAGACATTGGTAAAATGAAATAAAGAAAATTGGCCTGAGTTTCAAATGTCAAAAATAATATTCGTTTTTACGCGGTACTGTGGACACTGAAGTAAAAAAAATAATAATGACAACAACAACGGTATAGAATTCTTTAGTAATATTTGAAGTCAGATCTGCCAGCAGCATAGTAAAATTATAGAAGAAAATCCAATCGCATTAGAAACAAAATAGACAATACCTTGGGCAGGACAGGTCTTCAGTGAGTCGTTCATGAACTGGTGACTGGATTCAGGAAACCTACCAGGAACCTACAGTTTATGGCAGAGAGTAGAGAGGATTTGGAGACCATCAGAAACTCACACATTCAAGGCCTGGGCATTCCTAACTGTTCCAGGAAAGAGGCTTCAGCTTCCAGAAGGAAAGAAAAGAAACAGAACAAGGGCTGCAAAAGACTGGTCTTGATAAAAACGAAAGTACCTTTAAAATACAGGAACTTCAAGTCCCGGAGCAGTGGCTCACACCTGTAATCCCAGCACGTTGGGAGGCTGAGGCCGGGTGGGGGGGGTGGTGGGGGGATCACCTGAGGTCGGGAGTTCCAGACCAGCCTGACTACCATGGAGAAATTCCGTCTCTACTAAAAATAGAAAATTAGCGGGGCGTGGTGGCGGGTGCCTGTAATCCCAGCTACTCAGGAGGCTGAGGCAGGAGGATCACTTGAACCCAAGAGGCGGAGGCTGCGGTAAGCCGAGATCACGCCATTGCACTCCAGCTTGGGCAACAAGAGTGAAACTCTGTCTCAAAAAAAAAAAAAAAAAAAAACTGAAACTTCATAGACTAAATGAATATGGGACTGTCCAGGCTCATTACTCTAAAGGTACAGCCCAGTACCCACTCTCCCCCCCTCTTACCCCAGCAGCCCTTGTTGGGTCACACTGCCTCTGATGATTGTCACTGATGCTTTCTCTTCTCCATGGTGTGTCCCTGTTAAACCCAATTGAGTTTTTCCCAAGGCTGGGATCAGAGAATTACACCTGAGGGGTGGCAGGGGCCGGTTTCCATTGCCTCAAGGGTTGAATTCTCAGAGAGCCTCATTAAATAAATTGTTCTATTGTTTTTCCACCCTCCAAATAATTCAGCTCCCTTAGGGTACAAAGAAGATAGCAGAATGGAATTCAGGCAATTTTGCAGTGGTTGTGGGAGAATTTATTTTCTCCAAGAAGAAAGTCTCCTTTCTTTAGTTGGATTCAAAAGTCACAAGGTATTCCCTAAGGAAAGTTTCCCTCCCTCTCTCTCCCTCTCTCTCTCTCTTTCTTTCTTTCTTGACAGAATCTTGCTCTGTCGCCCAGGCTGGAATGCAGTGGTATGATCTCAGCTCACTGCAAACTCTGCCTCCCAGGTTCAAGGGATTCTCCTGCCTTAGTCTCCTGAGTAGCTGGAATTACAGGCACTCACCACCATGCCCAGCTAATTTTTGTAGTTTTTTTTTCAGTAGAGATGGGGTTTCACCATATTGGCCAGGCTGGTCTCGAACTCCTGACCTCTGGTGATCCACCCGCTTTGACCTCCCACAGTGTTGGGATTACAGGCATGGGCCACTGTCCCTGGCAGGAAAGTTTAATTTCTATAAGGAACCAAAACTCAGCAATCTTCTCTCTGGGATGTATCTCCCTTGAAGAAACCTTGGAGATTTTATGGATCCCTTGGTGTCCACAAGGTTATAGAGGCAAAGGGGTCTTTTTGTAAAATTTACTTTTCTTTTGTTTTAACCACTTTATTGAAGTATGATTGAAACGTAAAAGCTGTAGACATTTAATGTAGACAACATGATGAGTTTGGAAACACACATACATCCTTGAAACCATCACCACCATTACGGCTAGGGACATATCCATCACCCCTTAAAGTTTCAACTGCCTTTAATGTTTTAACGTGTGATAACCACACATAAGATCTGTCTTTAAGCGTATTTTTCTATACATTATTGCTGTCTACAAGCACTGTTTCGCGTAGGAGATCTCCACAACTTACTAATCTTGCATCACTAGAGCCCTTTGTGGTTTAACCAACATCTCCCCATTTCCTCCCCTTTTCAGTCCCTGGGATTCACCATCTACTCCAAAGGGGTCCTTCCTGAAGGAAAGCAAATTGGTGAGCAGGTTTTGTCCTGGTGAAAGCACCAACAAAATGAGGAGCGAACAATAGTTTTTGACATTTTCTGGTGACATGGAAGCCTTCACTGATGTTAGGAAGGGCTTCATTTATTACCTCTAAATAGAAGGGTAGGACAGTAACAGTCCACATGGAGTAGGTGAAGAGTGTGTGTAGAGGAAATACAGATGGCAAATGTACACCAACTGTGAAGTTTTTTAGGGAAGGGGAGAGAAGACACAAAGCATAGCCTAAAGGGAGCATGGAGTATGGGAGAGTATTTTGAAAAATGTTTTTAATTGGACAATACTGTTTAATGTCAAAGAGAATAAAAATAATTAATGCAGGTATTTGAATACACAGACACTGACTACAAAATTGGCAGGATGTAATATACACCATAAGACAAAGAGAAATCATAGTGTGCTACATCCCCAATATATAAAATCCATGGGTCCAAAAATCAAGGGTGGACAGTGAGAATGGCTATTATTATTATTATTTTTTCAGGTGGAGTCTCACTCTGTCGCCCAGGCTGGAGTGCAGTGGCGCTATCTTGGCTCACTGCAAGCTCCGCCTCCCGGCTCCACGCCATTCTCCTGCCTCAGTCTCGGAAGAGCTGGGACTACAGGCGCCTGCCACTACGCTTGGCTAATTTTTTGTATTTTTAGTAGAGATGGGGTTTCACTGTGTTAGCCAGGATGGTCTCGATCTCCTGACCTCGTGATCTGCCTGCCTTGGCCCCCAAAGTGCTGCGATTACAGGCGTGAGCCACCACGACTGGTAAGAATGGCTATTACTAAAAAGTCAAAAAATAACAGATGCTGGTGAGGTTGTAGAGAAAAAGGAAGCTTATACACTGTCGGTGGAGGTATAAATTAGTTCATCCATTGTGGCAGACAGTGTGGCGATGCCTCAAAGACCTAAAGACAGAGATACCATTTCACCCAGCAATCCCATTACTGGGTATATACTCAGAGGAATATGTATCATTAGTCTATAAAGACACATGCATGCATATGTTCACTACAGCACTATTCACAGTAGCAAAGGTATGGAACCAACCTCAATGTCCATGGACATTTAGATAGACTGGATAAAGAACATATGGTACGTATACACCATGGAATACTATGCGGCCATAAAAAAGAAATGATATCAGGCCGGGTGTGGTGGCTCAATTCTGTAATCCCAGCACTTTGGGAGGCCAAGGCGGGTGGATCACGAGGTCAAGAGATCGAGACCATCCTGACCAACATGGTGAAACCCTGTCTCTGCTAAAAATACAAAAATTAGCTGGGCTTGGTGGTGCACACCTGTAGTCCCAGTTTCTCAGGAGGCTGAGGCAGGAGAATAGCTTGAACCCAGAAAGCAGAGGTTGCAGTGAGCCAAGATAGTGCCACTGCACTCCAGCCTGGTGACAGAGCAGGACTCCGGAAAAAAAAAAAAAAAAAAAAAAGAATGAGGTCAATGTCCTTTGTAGGGACATGGATGGAGCTGGAGGCCATTATCCTTAGCGAAGTAATGCAGAAACAGAAAAGCAAATACCGCATGTTCTCACTTATAGGTGAAAGCTAAATGATGAGAACACATGGACACAGAGAGGGGAACTACACACAGTGGGGCCTTTCAGAGGATGGAGGGTGGGAGGAGGAAGAGGATCAGGAAAAATAACTAATGGGTACTAGGCTTAATAGCTGGGTGATGAAGTAATAGCTGGGTACAACAAATCCCCATGACACAAGTTTACCTGCACAAGTAACAAACCTGCACTTGTACCTCTGAACTTAAGATAAAAGTTTAAAAAAAATCATGGGTAGAAGGTAGAAGGGGCCCTGCCTGACGTTCCTCCCAGGGAGCCACTTGGGGACTTTGTGCTTCTGTTCTCAAGTCTGACTTCCACAGATTTAGGTCTTGGCTCCTAAAGGCTGTAAAAAGTAAAGTAGAGGCTCCTCTTCAAAGACTTTCCTCCCTGTCTAATTAGGAATAAATAGTAACTTCTCTTAGAAGCAAAATTGATTCAAAGACCCGTGCAAACATTCTTAAATATCTGCTAGCTGTAATAAAGAAATCAGTGTACTTTGTGTTCTTTGCTCCCACAATTTAGCCTAAATATTTGCCCTGGTATGCTTATACTGGTCCAAGCAAGCATTGGTCATAGCCTGTTCTTCCTTATTTGAAGGTGTTTTTACCTTTCTCAGCATTCCACAAGTTATTTCCTCCTTCCTTTGTTGTCCTCTGCCTTTGCCTCTTTTTAAAAAGTTCTAAGTCGCTAGCCAATTGGGACAAATACAGAATGTGAGGTCTGGAGGCATCATACTACCTGATTTAAGACTATTTGATAAAGCTATAATATCCAAAACAGTATGGTGCTGGTATAAAAATAGATACATAAACCAATTGAACAAAATATGAACCCCAGAAATAAATCCATGTATTTATAGCCAACTGATTTTCAACAAAGGTGCCAAGGACTCACAAGGGGGAAAGGGCAGTCTCTTCAATAAATGGTGTTGGGAAAACTGGATATCCACACAGAGAAGAATGAAATTAAATACTTATTTCACACTACATACAAAAATCCATTCAAAATAGATTAAAGTTTTAAATGGAAGACCTAAAATAGAAAAACTAGAAAATAACATAGGAGGAAAACCTCATGACCTTGGTCTGGGCAGTGGTTTTTTTGGATATGATCTCTGAAGCACAGGCAACAAAAGCAATAGACAAATGGAATTACATTAAACTATAGCAAAGGAAACAATAGAGTGAAGAGACAAACTACAGAATGAAGGAAAATATTTGCAAACTGAACACCTGATATGGGGTTAATATCCAAAATACATAAGAAACTCAAACAACTCAATAGGAAGAAAACAAATAACCCAATTTTAAAATGGGCAAAAGATCTGAAAGACATTTGTCAAAAAGAAGACACACAGATGGACAACATATACTTTTAAATGGCTTAACATCACTAATCATCAGGGAAATGAAAATCAAAACCACAGTGAGATATTGCCTCACTTCATCTAGAATGGCTATTAAAAAGACAAAAGATAGTAAGCGCTGGCGAGGATATGAAGAAAAGGAAACCCTTCTCCGCTGTTGGTGGGAATGCAAATTAGTGAAGCCATTATGGAAAGCAGTATGGAGGTTCCTCAAAAACTTAAAAATAGAACTACCATATGATCCAACCATCCTACTACTGGGTATATATCGAGAAGAAACAAAGTCAGTGTGTGGAAGGGATATCTGCACTCCCATGTTTATTGGAGCATTATTCACAGTAGCCAAGACACAGAATCAACCTAGCTGTCTGCAAATAAATGAATGGATAAAGAAAATGTGGTATATATACACAATGGAATATGATTCATCCATAAAGCAGAAGGAAATCCTGTCATTTGCAACATGGATGAACCCAGAGAACATTGTGTTAAGTGAAATAAGCGAGGCACAGAAAGACAAATGTCACGTGATCTCACTCATATGTAGAATCTAACCAAGGTGATCTCAAAGAAATAGAATATAGATTTCAAAAAAGTAGAATATTGGTTACCAGAGTGGTTTGGGAATGAGGAGCAGTGTTGGTGTTGTGGAGATGTTAGTAAAATAATACAAAATTACACTTATATAAGAGAAGTAAGTTCAAGAGATCTATTGTACAGCAGGATGACTTTAGTTAATGACGATATATGGTATTATTTGAAATGCTATATCCACTGTCTTAGTGGATATTAAGTGTTCTCACCAGGAAAACAACTATGTGAGATAATGTATATGTTAATTAGATACATTGAATGTCCACAGTGTATATATATTTCCAAATATCAAGTTGTACATGATACATAATTCTATAATTTAAAATACATATAAAAATTAATTTGAGAAAAAATATTTAAAAAGAAAGGACATCTTTTTTTCCTCTTTTTTTTTTTTTTTTTTTTTTTGAGACGGAGTTTCGCTCTTGTCACCCAGGCTGGAGTGCAATGGTGCTATCTTAGCTCACTGCAACCTCTGCCTCCCAGGTTCAAGTGATTCTCCTTCTTCAGCCTCCCTAGTAGCTGGGACAACAGGCATGTGCTACCTCACCCAGTTAATTTTTGTATTTTTAGTAGAGACGAGGTTTCACCATGTTGGCCAGGATGGTCTCAATCTCTTGACCTCATGATCTGCCTGCCTTGGCCTCCCAAATTGCTGGGATTACAGGCATGAGCCACCGCGCCTGGCCCATTTCCACAAATTTTCAATACCAATGGATCCATAAAATCTCCAAAGACTCTTCAAGGGAGGCACATTGCATGGAGATGATTCCTGAGTTTAGTTCCTTGCAGAAATTAGCCTTTCCTTAGGGGAAAACTTGTGACTTCTAAATTAAACCAGTGAAAGAACTTCTTCTTGGGGGAAATAAATCCATCATGTCCTACTACTGCCTATTTCAACACAAAATTAACTGAAAATTTTCCATTCTACCGTCTTCTTACTACTCAAAGGGAGCTGAACTGCTTGGAGAGTGGAAAGAAAATAGAACAATTTATTTAATTAGGTGCTCTGAGAATTCCCTTGAGACACTGGAAACTTTAAACATGCCCCTGTTTAAACATGCTCACCTGTAATTCTCTGCTCCCAGCCTTTGAAGAAACCCACTATGGCTTCCCAGGAACAGATAGTGGAGACGAGAAAACTTCAGTGATAATCATCAGAGTTAGTGTGACCCAGTGAGGGCTGGTGGGGTAAGAAGGAAAAGAGGAGAATGACTACTAGGCTTTACCTCCACAGTAATGAGACTGGAGAGTCCCGTACTTACTGAGTCTATGAAGGTGAAGTCCCTGTGCTTTGATGGTACTTTAGTTTTCACAGAAACCAGTGTTTCCCACCTTCTGTTCTGTTCCCTTCTCGCACCCGTTGGAATCCAGGGCCCGTCTTTAATAAGGTAGTTTCTGAACAGCCTAACTCTCCTGCACTCTTTCCTATAAACTTTAGTCTCCTGTTGAATTTTGTGCATCCAGTTACTTATTCCTTTAGTACTCACTGAAGATCTACTATGCTCAAGGTATTGTCTCTGTTTCTAACGTGACTGATTTTTCTATTATGTTCTATATTTTTTCTGGCAGATTATTGGTTACCAGACCCAGAGTGGTTTGGGGATTTGGGGTAGGATTGATGTGGTGGAGATGGTGACTTATTTATAGCACTTACTAGTTGTTATGTTGTTGCTATTTCAGCTTAGTATCCATGATATCATATACAAATAATACAATTATTTCTGATATTCAACATGCAGTCCAATTTTTTTTCTCATATTAAAAATCCCTTGGCTGAACATAGTGGCTCACGTCTGTAATCCCATTACTTTGGGAGGCCGAGGCGGGTGGATCACTTGAGGCCAGAACTTCGAGATTAGCCTGGCTAACATGGTGAAACCCCATCTCTACTAAACAGCAACAACAAAGAGCCTGACGCCTTGGCTTATGCCTGTAATCCCAGCTACTCGGGAGGCTGAGGCAGGAGAATCACTGGAGCCCAGGAGATGGAGGTTGCAGTGAGCCGAAATCGTGCCATTGCATTCCAGCCTGGGCAACAGAGCAAGACTCTGTCTCAAAACAAACAAACAAACAAACAAACCAGCATTAGTGTCCCACTTATCAAATTCTTTGACCATCCTTTAGGTGAAATAAAAGCTAATGTTTGCTGGTGACATGGACTTTTGGTAGCTCAGGGTAAAGTGAAAGAAGAAAACCTTGAAATTATATATGAAATTGGTGATTTAACAATCCCTAGACATCATTAGAGTCACACAGCAACTGGAAATAGGACACTACCACTTAAACTTCAGTTGGACACTCTTCACAAAGACATAGATTTCAAAAGCAGCTTCCTTTCATCAGCACATTTTAAAAAATATTCTGCTTGCAGACAACTGCAACATACTTTTGTTCCTCAGTCAAGGTTTGGTCAGGAATAGAAACCAGGGCTGGGTGTGTGGCTCACACCTGTAAAGCCAGCACTTTGAGAGGCTGAGACAAGTGGATCACCTGAGGTCAGAAGTTCCAGACAAGCCTGGCCAACATGGCGAAACCCCATCTCTACTAAAAATACAAAAATTAGCCAGGTGTGGTGGCGGGCACTTGTAATCTCTGCTACATGGGAGGCTGAGTCAGGAGAATGGCTTGAACCCGGGAGGCAGAGGTTGCAGTGAGCCGGAATCATGCCACTGCACTCCAGCCTGGGCAACAGGAGTGAAAGTCTGTCTCAAAAACAAAAAAAAAAAAAAAAAAGAATAGAAACTAATCTAGTTATTTTAATGAAGAGAATTTAACAGAGGGAGTTGGCTCGATTGTTACTCCAAGACAAAGGCAAAAGGATACAATGAGGTAACAGTAACCGAAGGCAGCAGCCTCTGAACACTAAGCAGACATAGGGGTGTACTAGAAGGTGGTCGTGAAGTATACCGAACTTTCAGTGTAGTGAAATTTAGTGTTCATGAAAGTCTGTAAGAACACCACCAGATGGAAAATAGAGCAGTAACTTCAAGAGCCCCAATCTAGCATGAAACAGCTGAGTGGAGAAAGGTGCCAAGGGAATAGAAAGATAATGGCTTAGAAACCAGAATAATGAGAACACCACAAATCTTCTCCCCTAGCTACTTTGAAATATGCAATCAATTACCACTAACTAGAATTCCCCTACTGTATTAGGAAACGCTAGAACTTATTTCTTCTACCTAACCGCATTTTTGTACCCCATAAACATCTCTTCATGCTCCACTCCTTCCTTCCCTTACCAGCCTCTAGTAATTACCATTCTACTTTATACCTTCATGAGATTCACATTTTTAGCTGGTAGGTATGAGTGGGAACATGCAATATTTGTCTTTTCATGCCTGGCTTATTTCACTTAAATGAATGACCTTCTGTTTCATCCATGTCGCTGCAAATGACTCACTTTCATTTCTTTTTTTTTTTTTTTTTTGAGACACAGTCTCGCTGTGTCACCCAGGCTGGAGTGCAGTGGCGTGATCTCACTGCAAGCTCCGCCTCCCGGGTTCACGCCATTCTCCTGCCTCAGCCTCCCAGGTAGCTGGGACTACAGGCATCTGCCACCACGCCCAGCTAATTTTTTGTATTTTTTAAATAGAGACGGAGTTTCACTGTGTTAGCCAGGATGGTCTCGATCTACTGACCTCGTGATCGGCCCGCCTCAGCCTCCCAAAGTGCTGGGATTACAGGCGTGAGCCACCACGCCCGGCCGACTCACTTTCATTTCTTTTTTTTTTTTTTGAGACGGAGTCTCGCTCTGTCGCCTGGGCTGGAGTGCAGTGGCCCGTTCTCAGCTCACTGCAAGCTCCGCCTCCCGGGTTTATGCCATTCTCCTGCCTCAGCCTCCAAGTAGCTGGGACTACAGGCGCCCGCCACCTCGCCCAGCTAGTTTTTTGTATTTTTTAGTAAAGACGGGGTTTCACCGTGTTAGCCAGGATGGTCTCGATCTCCTGACCTCATGATCCGCCCGTCTCGGCCTCCCAAAGTGCTGGGATTACAGGCTTGAGCCACCGCACCCGGCCTCACTTTCATTTCTTAAAGGCTGAATGGTATACCTTTGTGTATCTATCCCACACTTCATAAAAAAGAAAGAAAAATAAGCAAATTTTAAAAAATCAGTGATAGTATGTGAAGTTTTAGGGATGTTGTTACCATGTTATCCTTTTCTATTTTCCTTTTTAGTATGCACAAGAGTGAAATTCAAAGAAAACCTATATGTATATAAATCAATGTTTTCAACCAATTCCAAGTGCTTACCAAAAGTACCCAGCATAGTGACAATCTGTATATTGCTGATAGACAATGAATTTGAAGACGACAGTTGAAGAAAATTACATTGTCTAGTGCTGCAATCAGCTCTTTTGTACCTTACCCATATGAGCTTGATCCGTTGAGGAAGTTCACCGTCTGAACCATCACTGGTGCTTTTAAAACTTCTCAGACCTACACAGGTTTAAGTAAATCAAAATCTCTGGGTAAGAGAGCCCAGCCATCAGCATTTGTAAGCTCCCCAGGTGAGGTCAATAAAAGCCAAGATTGAGGACTGGTGATTGAGTCTGTCGTATACAGCCTGCTTAAAGTGATTTTATAGATGCAATATGTAAATAATTTCCACACAAACTGTGAAAATTAATTTAAATTTGAAGTACAGTAAGTCCTCAACTAACACCTTCAATATGTTTTTCGAAACTGAATTTAAGTGAAATGATTTATAATGAAACTGTTTTTTTTCCTCATCAACAGTATAACTAATGGACTTTGAACAAAACGATTTTACTTGAGGACCTGCTGTACATCATTTCCTTAAAGTTGCACTTTCCAAGATGCTATTGACTTTAAGCAAGGACTTCTTATATATAAAAACAGGGTTGTGATTTCACCTAGATACCAGGGTCATTGCTCAGAAACTAAAGGAGGCTGTCCAGGTATATTGGATTCAACCATGAATATTTGCAATGAACAAAGAATTCCAGAATACCTTCACATTCCAATTAAAGATGAAACCATGGAAGCAATATTCACATGTAGGGGCCAGCCTTACAGGGTCTCTGGGTCTTTCTCCTCATATGCGGAGACAAAGATCATAAAGACACAAGACAGAGAGACGAAAAGACAGCTGGGCCCCCAAGGACCACTACCACCAAGGCATGGAGACCGGTAGTGGCCCCGAATGCCTGGCTGTGCTGTTATTTATTGGATACAAGACAAGGAGGCAGGGTAAGGAGTGTGAGCCATCTCCAATGATCGGTAAGGTCACGTGGGTCACGTGTCCACTGGACAGGGGGCCCTTCCCTGCATGGCAGCTGAGGCAGAGAGAGGACAGCTTGCGCCATTATTTCTACATTTCAGAGACTTTTAGTACTTTTTTTTTTTTTTTTTTTTTGAGACGAAGTCTCGCTCAGTCGCCCAGGCTGGAGTGCAGTGGCACGGGCTCACTGCAAGCTCCGCCTCCCGGGTTCACGCCATTCTCCTTCCTCAGCCTCCCGAGTAGCTGGGACTATAGGCGCCCGCCACCACGCCCGGCTAATTTTTTGTATTTTTAGTAGAGACGGGATTTCACGGTGTTAGCTAGGATGGTCTTGATCTCCTGACCTCGTGATCCACCCGCCTCGGCCTCCCAAAGTGCTGGGATTACAGGCATGAGCCACCGCGTCACTAATTCTGCTACTACCATCTAGAAGGCAAAGCCAGGTGTACAGGATGGAACATGAAAGCGCACCAGGAGCGTGACCACTGAAGCACAGCATCACAGGGAGACGGTTAAGCCTCAGGATGGCTGCGGGGATCTGATGTCAGACCCTCCACAAGAGGTGGTGGAGCAGTGTCTTCTCTAAACTATGCCCCGCCTCGCCCTGCTAAGTAACAGGAGCTTTTTCTAGGCACTGATGCTACCGCTAGACCAAGGAGCCCTCTAGTGGCCGTGCCTGGGCATAACAGAAGGCTCGCACTCTTGGTCTTCTGGTCACTTCTCACTGTGTCCCTTCAGCTCCTATCTCTATGACCTGGTTTTTCCTAGGTTATGATTGCAGAGCAAGGATTATAATATTGGAGTAAAGAGTAATTTCTACAAACTAATGATTAATGATATTCATATATAATCATATCTTGATCTCAATCTTTATTATACTGCAACAGCTCCTGCCCTCGGTCTCTTACCTGCGCGGCTTGCCGCCCACATTCACATATGAAACGTGGAGAGGAATTGAACCTATCAAGCAGCAAATATAATGTAACGAAGGGGGAAGGATTTAAAGGTTTTGATATTTTGTATCAAAGCTCTGCCTTTTCCAAGCAATACTACAAAAAAGATGGAACAGTAGGGAGATTACATTATTCTGCCTTGCAGCCGCCACAGGGCACTCTGAATGTCCCTGTTTCTCAGACTGTAGATGAAGGGGTTCAGCATGGGGGTGACCACCATGTACATCACTGAGGCCGCTGCACCCTTCCTGGGGGAGAGAGAGACAGCTGAACTGAGGTACCCTCCAAGGGCTGTTCCATAAAATAAGCCAACAACTGAAAGGTGAGAGCTGCAGGTGGAGAAGGCTTTATACTTCCCACCTGAAGACAGAACTCTCGGAATGGAGGAAACAATTTTATAGTAAGAGAAAAGGATCCCTGAGAGAGGAAGAAAACCAAATATGGCACCAATAAAATATACGACCATGTTATTAATGGAGGTGTCAGAGCAGGCCAGGTTGAGAAGTTGAGAAGGGTCACAGAAAAAATTAGAGATTTCCACATCGTTGAAGCAGGTAAGTTGTAACACAATCAAATTGTGCAGCTGGGAATCCAACAGGCTAAGAAGAAAAGACACCAAAACTAAAAAGCCACAAAGGCGTGGGTTCATGATGACTGGGTAGTATAGGGGTGACAGATGGCCACAAACCGGTCATAGGCCATCACAGCCAAGAGCAGACTTTCCATACATGCGAAAAGGATCGAAAAAGACATCTGAATCAGGCAGCCCACATAAGAGATGAGTCTGCTGTGAGCCTGGATGTTCATCAGCATCTTGGGGACTGTAGTAGAGGCAAAACCGATGTCAGCCAAAGACAGGCTGGAGAGGAAGAAGTACATGGGGGTGTGGAGGTGGGAGTCAGAGCTGATGGCCAGGATGATGAGCAGGTTCCCCAGCACCGTGACCAGGTACATGGACAGGAACAGCCCAGCGAGGACAGGCTGCAGTTCTGGATCATCTGGAAATCCCAGGAGCAGGAATTCTAAGACACCTGTTAGATTCTCTGGCTCTGTGTATCTTGGACACAAGAAGAAGAGAATTGGAAGGAAGGAAAGAACAAAATCAGCACCCAGCACTGGATCTATATTTTGGATATAAGAAATTTACAATTAATGTTTTCACATTTGAGGATCATACACCCTCAGCCATATTTCTCAGTTTTGAAAATCCTAATTTTCTTTTTCTTTTTTATGACTCACGGAATACATCTGCAGGTTTGTTACATGAGTAAACAGTGTGTCGGTAAAGGCTTGGTGCAGCAATGATCCCAACACCAAGGTAGTGGGCTTAGTACCAGAAAGATAGCTTTCCACCCCATGCACCTCCACCCTCCGCCATCAAGCAGTCCCCACTGTCTGTTTTTTCCCATCTGTGTGTCCATAAAACCTAATTTTCTACAAATCCTTTTAGGGTTGATTGGTGTGTTAGTCACCTGATTCTGTAGGCCCTTACCTTAGAGACACTCAACTCAACAAAGTGAAAAGAGCAAGAACCTTTGAGAAAATTCATGATCACATTAAAATGCAGCGTACTCTTTTCAGTAAAAATATAAAATTAAGAAATATTGACCAGGCACAGTGGCTCATGCCTGTCATCCCAGCACTTTGGGAAGCCAAGGTGGGTGGATCACTTAAGCTCAGGAGTTTGAGACCAGCCTGGACAACATGGCAAAACCCTGTCTCTACTAAAAACACAAAACTTAGCCAGGCATGGTGGCATGCACCTGTGAGCTCAACTACTTGGGAGGCTGAGGTAGGAGGATCACTTGAGCCCAGAGGCGGAGGTTACAGTAAGCCAAGTTTCCACCATCGTACTCCAGCCTGGATGACAGAGTAAGACTTTGTCTTACACACACACAAAAAGTAAAGAAATATCTTTCCCCATTTAAGAAAAGAAATCTTTGTAATTAAAAGAAACCAAGAGACATTCAAATACACCTTATTTCATCCTAGTTCAATGCTACAAATTCCTTTGATTTACAATATTTAGAAATATTCTGTAATACCTAGGACCATGTTATTTCAAAGGTAAATTAAAGTTGACAGTTCATAAGCAGACAATATTTTCACATGCCTGTTCTGTTCTAGTATTTTCATTGTCCTCATGTTTTCTGACTTCACTTTCCTATGGAAGTAAAGGCTCCCTCAAATACGTGGGTTTTCTTTTGAAATTCATTTAATATTCAACTCCTGTCCTTGCTTAGGTGGACTCAGAGTTTTGATAAGTAAGGTTTAGTTAAATGTGCATAATCAAAGCCATCAGTGACTACAAGTTGTCTGTAGTGAGCAAGGCACCTGTGGATGTTTGAGCATTAATAAATTTTTTTTTTCTTGAGATGGAGTCTTGTTCTGTCACCCAGGCTGGAGTGCAGTGGCATAATCTTGGCTCACTGCAGCCTCCGAATCCCAGGTTCAAGAGATTCTCCTGCCTCAGCCTCCTGAGTAGTTCGGATCACAGGCACATGCCACCATGCCCAGCTAATTTTTGTGATTTTAGTAGAGACGGGATTTGATGTTGGTCAGGCTGATCTCGAACTCCTGACCTCGTGATGTGCCCACCTCGGCCTCCCGAAATGCTGGGATTACAGGCATGAATGAAATTTTAAGAACACTTTTGCATTACTTTCTGTGAGGCTAGAAATACGTGAGTCTAAAATGTGTTTGTCTAAGCAATAATGTTTACCTTCCCCTCTTCTTTTACTTTTCTTTTTTTTTTTTTTTTGAGACTGAGTCTCGCTCTGCCACCCAGGCTGGAGTTCTGAGGCCGGATCTCAGCTCACTGCAAGCTCCGCCTCCTGGGTTCAAGCAATTCTTCTGCCTCAGCCTCCTGAGTAGCTGGTACTATAGGCACCCGCCATCACGCCCTGCTAATTTTTTGTATTTTTAGTAGAGATGGGGTTTCACCATGTTAGCCAGGCTGGTCTCGATCTCCTGACCTCGTGATCCACTCGCCTCGGCCTCCCAAAGTGCTGGGAATACAGGCATGAGCCACCGTGCCTGGCCCAGAATTGCTGTATCCTATGGTAGCTCTATTTGTAGTATTTTGAGGCAACTCCAACTTGTTCTCCATAGTGGTTGTGCTAATTTGCACTCCCACCAACAGTGTACAACTGTTCCCCTTTCTCCACATTCCTGCCAGCATTTGCTATTGCCTGACTTTTTGATAAAAGTCATTCTAAATGGGGTGAGATGGTATCTCCTTGTAGTTTCGATTTGCATTTCTCTCTCTTTTTTTTTTGAGACAGAGCCTTGCTCTGTCATCAAGGTTGGAGTGCAGTGGGGCGATCTCAGTTCACTGCAACCTCTGCCTCCCAGGTTCAAGTGATTCCCCTGCCTTGGCCTCCTGAATAGCTGGGATTACAGGTGCCTGCCACCATGCCCGGCTACTTTTGTATTTTCAGTAGAGATGGAGTTTCACCATATTGGCCAGGCTGGTCTCAAACTCCTGACCTCAAGTGATCCACCCGCCTCAGCCTCCCAAATTGCTGGGATTACAGGCGTGAGCCACCGCGCCGGCCTGCATTTCTCTTAAAAGACATTTTTATTTTTGATGCCTCCTGTGTGTCAAGCAGGACAGACACTCGGGGGAATTAGAAATGAAAGCGACTCAGTTGTTCCTGTCACAATAATCAGTACTTATTTATATAAGGACAAAAAATATCCTGTGGGAAGTAGAGACACAGTAACTTCAGGTCACATACTATTTCGGTTGAGTGATATAAAGATTAATCTTAAACTATTAGTAACAATTTCTAGAATACACGTTGCCTTTATGCATCCATCACATATAGATCCCACAGGGAAACCCCTTGATCTGCTTAATCAATACTGAATGTATCTGTGTCAACTAGAAACCAACCCAGGTGGCAATGCTGAGTCTCAGAAACACTAACATCTTGCCCCCTGCCATACAGGTAAGTGGAATGAACAGGGTTTTTAAAAAAATTATAGGTTGATGCAAAAGTAATTGCAGTTTTTGCTATTACTTTGCCACCAACCTAATAAACGATCAGTCTGAGTCTCAGACATGAACCTTTTTTATGTTTCCCAGCTATCAGAAAGTTGTAAGCAGAGGTCAGAGATCTTAACTACAGACACATAGGCGGTGCATTTTCAAACTGTTTCCAGCTTCCTGAGTAGGAATGAGGCCAAAACCCTGATTTTATTTCTCCTTCGAGGAGGTGGATTGCTGCAAGGAAAGCCAGGAACAGGGGCAAGGGACAGATGTGCCCTGAGTGATCCTGTGCCAGTTCTTTCCGGGATCTTTGATGTGATCTCAGCTGCCCTTTCTATACTTGATACAGGGAATGTAGCACCCACTGGTCTAGCTGTGGTCTACCAGGAACCCCCCCAAAAAGAAGGGCGCAGTGAGCAGGGGCAAGGATCCAGAGTGACAGGGATTTGAGAGGGCAGGTTGGATGCAAGAAGAGGCCTGGCCAAATGCCACATGCAAGGATTTAGATGGCCTGATTCAAACGTGGCTTTACTCCTCTCTACTTCATGAAATACAAGTTATATAAAAAAGCATAGCTCCTTTCCTCGTGCAAAATAATAATAATGTGTGCACTTACAGATTGCAGAAGGCTATGCAGCTAAAATGAAATAAACCACATAGAACACAGAACTGAGAGCCTGGCATTCAGGAAGCCCTCAGGAAAAGTTCATGATGTCATGGTGACTGTACCTCTTCCTCCTTACCATCTTCATAATCCTTTTACAGTGTTTATGGAATGCCTTAGAGAAACCTATTTTTTTCTAGCTTCAGTGAGATGTTTATAGCAAGTAGAACCAGCGTAGGGAGAAAGAAAAACTTTGAATGAGACTTTGGAGTCCCCACCACAACCCAGAACATAAACTCCACAGTCCTCTGAGCTGATATTTTACACACTAATGTCCTCCCATCTGCCACCCCACTGTCCTGTTTGTCCTGAGGATGAGGAAACAAGGCTCCCGACCGTCCCTCAGCACTCACTGAGCTGCGCTTCCCCTCTGCTGGGCCATGACCACGGAGAGCAGGTCCGCTGTCTTCCCTGCGTGGTGCACGATGGAGGCTCAGGCTCCGTCCTCAGGACTGGCAGGAAGACAGGGTCAGACATGAGCCTCCTGATTCAGACGACAGGTGTGGAGCCCACTGGACTGGAAGCTGACACTGCAGGGCTGGAGGCACAGGCTGAGTATTTACTATACTACGGCCTTGGGGGCTCAAGGCACAGAGCTCCTCATTAGCCAAATTCGTTCAAATTCCCCAATCTCTAAGGACTGCCTCATATTAATGCAGGATGAAGTAGAAAAAAATGAGTGTCCATAGAAGCTTTTGGGCTCTTCCGCTAACCAGGAGAAAGCTTGTATTATTCGCTTTTTTCTTTTCTTTTTAAAGATCCAACTGCTTTAATTTTTGTCTTATTATGGTAAAATATACCATGTATAAATATTAAGAAGTATAAATATATATTATTTCATATAGAAAGGTCAATATAAACATTTACAATTTCCACTATTTTTAAGTTTACAGTTTACATTAAGTGCATTTGCACTGTTTAGCAACTATCACCACCACCAGCTCCGGAATATTTTTATCTTTCAAAATGGAAACTGTGCCCATTCAACTCTCCGTTCCTCTCTCACGCTCACCCCTCGGGGCCACCATTGCGTTTTGCAACTCTATGAGTTTAACTACTCTAGATATTTGATACCAGTGGAATCATACTGTGTTTATTTTTTTGAGACAGAGTCTCATTCTGTCACCCAGGCTGGAGTGCAGTGGCGCGATCTCGGCTCACTGCAACCTCCACTTCCTGGGTTCAAGCGATTCTCCTGTCTCCCAAGCAGCTGGGATTACAGGCACGCGCTACCACACCTGGCTATTTTTTGTATTTTTAGTAGAAACGGGCTTTCGCCATGTTGGCCAGGCTAGTCTCAAACTCCTGACCTCGAATGGTCTGCCTGCCTCAGCCTCCTAAAGTGCTGGGATTACAAGTGTGAACCACTGAGCCCGGTTGTGTTGATCCTTTTGTGATTTACTTCACTGATGATAATGTCTTCAAGGTATATACTTTTGTATAAAAACCAAAGAGTTGGCTGGGAGCGGTGGCTCATGCCTGTAATCCCAGCACTTTGGAAGGCCAAGACGGGCAGATCACAAGGTCAGGAGTTCGAGACCAGCCTGGCCAATATCGTGAAACCCTGTCTCTACTAAAACTACAATTAGCCAGTCGTGGTGGCACGCACCTGTAGTCCCAGCTACTCAGGAGGCTGAGGCAGGAGAATCGTTTGAACCTGGGAGGCAGAGGTTGCAGTGAGCCAAGACTGCGCCAGTGCACTCCAGCCTAGGTGACAGAGTGAGACTCCATCTCAACAAAAACAACAACAAAAAAGTTATGTTTGTGCAGTGGAATGAATCATTTTCTTTCAGCTTTTCCTAATTTCCCCTCACATGAAGAGTCCCCTTAATGGAAACAGGAGGATACTATTTTCTGAGGTTTTTTTTAACGTGCAACTGAAAAACATGTATCATGTATCAACCTTCATTATTTGTAGAATCTTTCAAAATCTTCCCCTTATGTGATTCTTTATCTGTAAATGCTGTTGAAGAAATCTAGATCCCATTCAATGGTTCTGATCAAACACTAACAAACCATACATTTTGTTTCCAAGGAGTTCTCTGTGTAAGAGGAACAGGGCTTCAGTGAGGAAAGAAAATACAGCATGTGCAGATGTCAAATTGCCTTCACTCTCATATGTCAGTGAGCTACTTCGTTGTTATATGAAGGAGAGCTGCCCTCACTGTGCAAGGTTGTGAGTATATAATGATATCCATTCTCTGCCCTTGTGTAAACATAAAAAAGATGCAGTCCATCAGCCATCCAGGACAAAGCTCAACAGGAGTTCAAATAATTTGCTTGCAAAGTATCCATCTAAAGATAGATGATGACAATGATACTTACATTTACTAATTTCTTATCGGGTAAATACATTATCTGTTTAATCCTAGAGTTCCTCAAGCTGAACATCATTAAAAATGATGAATTAAGAGGATGTGGAGTTAATAAATATGTTCCGGTCCCGTCAACAAATGACTTAGATGAGCTAATGTTGAAAATCAAACTTTAACCCTTAAAACCCATATGTTGAACAATACACTAATCAATAATACATTGATTATGAGTTTGGCCGTACTGTTCCATTATTACCTATTAAATAGTTATTTAATTAGAGATATATGTCATTATATATCCCCAGCCAGTCTCTCAGATCATTATCACATTAAACAGTGTAATAGAAATGTTTTGTATTGCATACAAGGTTACAGTTTGCAATAATAGTTTGCTTATGAATTCTGCAATAGCAGTTTACTTATGAATTCTGGAAATTTTCATAAAATTGACTTCTTTTATGTAATAATATGGGCTACTAGATAGAAAACTACATTTACTGGTTCATGATACTATTATGTATGATCACTGCATGATCTTGGAAGAAAAAAAATGATTGGACTTCATTTACTACTGAGGAATCTTGGGGTTCAGAAAAGACCTGTGAGCTGCCAAAGGTCCCAAATTCAAGAGCCAATATATGGTTGATGAAGTAGCTAACAAATCTGACATTTTTTCTATTATCTGTAATTTCCATCCAAATCAAAGATTGTCATACTAATTTTAGATGGCTATTCTGAAGCATCCAAACTTCTGCCATGTAAGGTATTTCATCATGACACTCTTCTAAATCTTGACATAAAGAGCAAATGACAGAGCATTACCTATGGGGAGCGTCTACAATGTGACTTCAATAGGCAATATTAATGTGCCACTTATGTTCATTGACTATCAGGTGACAAATGAAAAGCTCACTTTTGTTGGTGACATACGTTTAATATCAGGATAAAGTTACAGAACATGATTAAATTAATGATGATGAAATTGGTGGCTCAATAGTCCTCAGACATCAGTAGAGCCACATAGCAACTGGAAATAGAAAACCAGCATTTAAACCTCAGATGCCCTTCACAAAGACGTATGTTTTAAAACCAGGTTTATTGAGCACATTTAAAAATATTCCAATTGTAGAGAACTACAACGTATCTTCCTTCCCAAATCAAAGCTCAGGAATAGAAGTCAATCTAGTTATTTTAATGAAGAGAACTGAATACAGGGAGTGGGTTCAATTGTTACTGCAGGACAAAGGCAAAAGGAAACAATGTAGTAACAAACAGTAACTGAAGGTAACTTCAACTCTGAGACTTCCGGGAGTGAAGGTGTTAGTGAAGTATATTGAACTTTCAGTGTGATGAGCCTTAGTGACCAGGAATGAAATTACGTAATAAAACTACACGGGCCAGGTGCGATGACTCACGCCTGCAATATCAACACTTTGGGAGGCCAAGGTGGGTGGTTGACTTGAGGTCAGGAGTTTGAGATCAGCCCGGTCAACATGGTTAAGCCCCGTTTCTACAAAAATACAAAAATTAGCTGGGCATGGCAGCCTGTGCCTGTTATTCCAGCTACCTAAGAGGCTGAGGCAGAATAGCTTAAACTCAGATGACAGAGGTTGCAGTGAGCTGAGATCATGCCACTGCACTCCAGCCTGGACAATAGAGACTCCGTCTCAAAAACAACAACAAAAAAGCCAAAAAACCCACATGGGAAATAGAACAGGGTTTCGAATACCAATCTGGCAAAAGATGAGAACAGAAGAGATCAGAACAAAAATACTATAGGTTAATCACCAGCATAATGAGAAACATACAAATCTTATCTCCTTGCTATTTTGAAATATTCCATATTATTAACTAAAATTTATCTGATGACTATTAAATACTCAAACTTAATTCTTCTGCATGAACTTTTGGACCCACATACCAACTTCTCTTCAACCCCCTCCCCAATTTTACCATGCTCTGGTAGCCAATATTCTACCCCCTGCCTTCATATTAACTTTTCAGCTCCTACGTATGAATGAGAACATGTAATATTTGCATTTTTGTGCCTTCTTATTTCACTTAACCTAATGACCTACAGTCCCATCAAAGTTGTTGCAAATGACAAAGATGCCATTTGTTTTACAGCTGAATCATATCTCATTGTAAATGCATACACATTTTGTTTACTGGAAAATAAAAATAACACAATTTTTAAAGAACCAGGCTCTGAATGGGAAGTCTAGGAATATTGTTACCATGTTATTTCCTATTTCCCTTTTTATGTACGCACAAGAAGGAAATTTAAAAATCTGTATGTATATAAATCCACAGTTGCAGTAGATAAAATGAAAATTCTAAGTGGTGAAAACAACCCAGCATAATGACAGTCGGTTCAGTGTTGAAAGCAATGCATTTGAAGAAATCACATTGCCTGGTGGTACAATAAATTCTTTTGTAACTTACATTTATTGGCCTTAATCCCTGCGGGAACTTCACCAGCTGAACTCTATCTGATGCTTTTTAACATCCTCGTACTCACACAGGTCTAAGTAAATCAATCTTTGGTAATGAGACCCTGCCTCAGCATTTATAAGCTTTCTGGGTGATTTCTATCTAACTCAACCTTGAGGACCAGTGACATGGATCCTCACATATAATCTGCCTAAGTAGATTTTATAGATGCGAAGTGTAAATAAATTACAAATGAACAGTGAAAAGTGAAAAGAAATGTAAAAGTGAAGTACAGTAAATTCTCATTTAAGGTCTCCAATAGATTTTGAAAACTGCAACAAGAAAAATAATGTATAATGAAACCAGATTTTTCACAACTTTATAGCTAAATAATGTTAAATGACATTATTTGAGGACCTCCTATAATTATTTTCTTAAAGTCAGTTTCCAAGAACCTATCAACATTATGTGAGAACTTAACTGTATACAAGAAGAATGTGGCCAGGTGTGGTGGCTCACGCCCCTAATCCCAGCACTTTGGAAGGCCAAGGCGGGCAGACCACAAAGTCAGGAGTATCAAGACCACCCTGGGCAACATGGTGAAACCCCATCCCTACTAAAACTACAAAAATTAGCTGAGTGTGGTGGTGGGCACCTGCAGTCCCAACTACTCGGGAGACTGACACAGGAGAATCGCTTGAACCGGGGAAGTGGAGGTTGCAGTTATGTCTGAAATTGGTGGGTTATTCGTCTCACTGACCTCAAGAATGAAGCTGCAGACCCTCGTGGTGAGTGTTACAGTTCTTGAAGATAGTGTGGCCGGAGTTCATTCCTCCAGACGCTCAGATGTGTCTAGAGTATTATTTCTTCTGGTGGGTTCGTGGTCTACGCTGTCAAGAGTGAAACTGCAGACCTTCACAGTGAGTGTTACAGCTCTGTAAATGGGGCGTGGACCCAAAGACCAGGCAGCAACAAGATTCCTTGCAAATACGGAAAAAACAACACTTCTACGCTGGCGAAGAAAACCTGTAGAAGATTACTACTGGCTGGGGCAGCCTGCTTTTATTCCCTTATCTGGCCCCACCCACATCCTGCTGATTGGTCCATTTTACAGAGAGCTGATTGGTCCGTTTAGACAGAGTGCTGATTGGTGCGTTTACAATCCCTGAGCTAGATACAGAGTGCTTGACAGAAAAGTTCTCCAAATCCCCACTAGGTTAGCTAGACACAGAGCATGATTGGTGCGTTTACAAACCTTGAGCTAGACACAGAGTGCTGATTGGTGTGTTTACAAACCTGCAGCTAGACACAGAGTGCTGATTGGTGCGTTTACAAACCTTGAGCTAGACACAGAGTGCTGATTGGTGCGTTTACAATCCTTTAGCTAGACACCAGTGCTAGACAGAAAAGTTCTCCAAGTCCCTATTAGGTTAGATACTAACTAATCAGAGTACTGATTGGTGTATTTACAAACCCTGAGCTAGACACAGAGTGCTGATTGGTGTATCTACAATCCCTCAGCCAGATATAAAAGCTCTCCAAGTCCCCACCACACTCAGGAGCCCAGCCGGCTTCACCCGGTAGATCCCGCAACGGGCCGCGGGCGGAGCTGCTCGCCAGTCCCGCACCGTGCACCTGCACTCCTCAGCCCCTGTGCGGTCGACGGGACAGAGCGCCTCGGAGCAGGGGGCGGCGCTCGTCTGGGAGGCTCGGGCCGCATGGGAGCCCACCGCGGGCGGGGATGGGTTTGGGCATAGGCGGGCTGCAGATCCCGAGTCCTGCCCCGCGGGGAGGCAGCTTGAGACCCTGCGAGAATTCGAGCGCAGCGCCAGCGGGCCTGTACTGCTGGGGGACCTAGCGCACCCTCTGCAGCTGCTGGCCCGGGTGCTAAGCCCTTCACTGCCTGAGGCCAGCGGCACCGGCCGGCGGCTCCGAGTGCTGGGCCCGCGGCGCCCGCACCCGCCAGAACTCGCGCTGGCTTGTGAGCGCCGCCCGCAGCCGCTGTTCCAGCCCGCGCCTCTCCCTCCACACCTCCCCGCAAGCAGAGGGAGCTGGCTCCGGCCTGGGCCAGCCCAGAGAGGAACTCCCACAGTGACGTGGCGGGCTGAAGGGCTCCCCAAGCACGGTCAGAGTGGGCCCCGAGGCCGAGGAGGTGCCGAGAGCGAGGGCTGCTAGCATGTTGTCACTTCCCACAGTGAGCCGAGATCGCACCACTGCACTCCAGCCTGGACAAAAGAGCGAGAATCCTTCTTTAAAAAAAGAAGAAGAAGAGAGATGTGGTAATTTCATCTGGATACCAGGGTCATTGCCCAGAAACTAAAAGTCTGTCTAGGTATATTGGATTCAATACTGATGTTTATTAAGAACAAAGGATATCAGAATACTCAGCAATTCCAGTTAGAGACATAATGAAGGAAGCGATCTTCTTTGCAGGTCTAGATATTTGACCGTGCTGCCTTTTCCAACCCACGCTGAAGAATAGAACAGATAAGATACTGAGATTAGACTATTCTGCCTTGCAGCCGCCGCAGGGCACTTTGAATGTCCCTGTTTCTCAGGCTGTAGATGAAGGGGTTCAGCATGGGGGTGACCACCGTGTACATCACTGAGGCCACTGCACCCTTTCTGGGATAAGAGGACACGTCTGAACTGAGGTACCCTCCAACGCCTGTTCCATAAAATAAGCAAACAACTGACAGGTGAGAGCCACAGGTGGAGAAGGCTTTATACCTCCCACCTGATGATGGAACCCGCAGAATGGAGGAAACAATTTTATAATAAGAGAAAAGGATCCCCGAGATGGGAAGAAAACCAAATATAGCAGCAAGGAAATACATGACTATGTTATTGGTGAAGGTGTCACAGCAGGCAAGGTGGGGGAGTTGAGAAGGGTCACAGAAGAAATTGGGAATTTCCACATCTTTGAAGCAGGTAATTTGTAAGGCGATCCAATTGTGCAGCTGGGAGTCTAAAAGACTGAGAAAAAAAGACAACAAAACTAGGAAGCCACAGAAACATGGGTTCATGATGACTGGATAATACAGAGGGTAACAAATGGCCACAAACCGGTCATAAGCCATCACACTCAGGAGCATGTCTTCCATGCCTCCAAAAACGGCAAAAAGCGACATCTGAGTCAGGCAGCCCACATAGGAGATGACTCTGCTGTGAGACTGGATGTCCACAATCACCTTGGGGACGGTGGTGGAGGTGAAACCGATGTCAGCCAAAGACAGGTTGGAGAGGAAGAAGTACATGGGGGTGTGGAGGTGGGAGTCAGAGCTGATGGCCAGGATGATGAGCAGGTTCCCCAGCACCGTGACCAGGTACATGGACAGGAACAGCCCAGCGAGGACACGTTGCAGTTCTGGATCCTCTGAGAGTTCCAGGAGGAGGAATTCTGAGACATCTGTTAGATTCCGTGGATCTGCACCGTTTGGACAACTTTTGAACAGAAAAGAGGGTTGAAAAAAGGAAACAAGTAAACCAACACCCAGCACTGTGTCTGCATTTTGGATATAAACAATTCACAAGTAATGTTTCCAGATTTCAGAGCAAGGCACACTAAGCAATATTTTGCAGTTGTGACAAACCCAATTTTCTTATAATTATTTCAGCATTGATTTTTGTGTTATTCACTTCTTGCTATACACACCTGCCCTAGAGACACTAGATTCAAGAATGGTCCAAGAACCAGATCATTATATATAACAAATTCATAATTGCTAGAAAATACAGCCTATCTTTTCAGAAGAAAAATAGGTGATAAAAACATTGACTTCACTTTAAGCAAAAGTTTTTCCTAATTAAAGGAAATTATGAACTCAAACATTTTATTCTAATAGATTGCCACAAATTCCCTTGATTTAGAACATTTCTAAATACTGTATAGCAGCTGAGACCATGTCATCTGGAAATGAAATTAAAGTTGATAGTTCATAATCAGAAAATATTTCCACATGCCAGTTATGTTCTAGTGATTTCATCATTACGTTTTCTGACTTTTCTCCTTCAAAAAAGTAACTGCTTACTCAAATAGGTGGACCTTGTTTTAAAATTCATATAAGATGTAACTCCTGTCCTTGGCTTAGGTGGACTTAGAGTTTCCATAAGAAAGTTTGGCCGGACACGGTGGCTCACGACTGTAATCCCAGCACTTTGGGAGGCCAAGGCGGGCGGTTCACGAGGTCAGGAGATCAAGACCATCCTGGCCAACATCATGAAACCCCGTCTCTATTAAAAATACAAAAAGTTAGCCCGGCATAGCAGGGCACCTGTAGTCCCAGCTACTCAGGAGGCTGAGGCAGGAGAATCGCTTGAACCCAGGAGGCAGAGGTTGCAGTGAGCCGAGATTGCATGACTGCACTCCAGCCTGGGCAACAGAGTAAGATGCTGTCTCAAAAAAAAAATTTTTTTTTTAGTTAAATGCAGTAACCATAGGCCAGCACTGACCACACCAATGTCCATAGTGTGCAATATAGCTGTCGATGATTAAACGATAATGAAGTTCTAAGAACACTTTTGGGTTACTTTCTTGGACTCTGGAATAATGTGAAAGTCTAAAATGTGTCTCAGTCCAAGCAGTCAGGTTTACCTGCTCACGTTTCTTTCCGCCTCTGTTTCTTTTTGTGATGCTTATGAAAAGCTGTGCCTTGGTTTTCGAATTATCGAATGCTATGAATACTAATCAGTAGAATCATAGGGCCCACGTGTCATGACATAGACACAAATGAGTGTTATTTTATCATCTCTAGTTCTTTTTCTTTTTCTTTTTTTTTTAGACGGAGTCTCGCTATGTCACCAGGCTGGAGTGCAGTGGCGCAATCTCGGCTCACTGCAACCTCTGCCTCCTGGGATCAAGCAATTCCTCTGCCTCAGTCTCCTGAGTAGCTGAGACTACAGGCACCCACCACCATGCACGGCTAGTTTTTTTGTATTTTAGTACAGATGAGGTTTCACCATGTTGGCCAGGATGGTCTCGATCTCCTGACCTCGTGATCCACCCACCTCGGCCTCCCAAAGTGCTGGGATTACAGGTGTGAGCCATCATGCCTGGCCTGTCGTCTCTGGTTCTATGGCACATTCCTGAAAGGGATGAAAGAACAGGCAGCAAAGAATCACGTATGTCGAAGTCACGCTGATCACGGCCAATTTTTGTGAACCAAGGAAGGGTCAATTCAATAATTAACATAGGTTTTTACTTTTGCTATCTTCTGTGTGCCAAGCAAGATACAGGCTCTGAGAAATCAGAAGCAAAAGAGACTTGCTCGTTCCTCTCACAATACTCAGTACTTACTGAGATGAGGACAACATAAAATGTCCTGTCTGGAATTCAGGGACATCAGAAATTCAGGTCAGGGGATATTTCAGTTGAATTGTGTGGAGATTAAGCTTAAAATATTAAGGAATGTATCTAAATTTCAGTTTGCCTTTATGCATCCATCACATAGCGATCACACAGGGGACCCCCACGATCTGTTGAATCATTGCCCACTTCAGTTGGATCAACTAGAAATCAATTCAGATGACAGTACTGGGTCCCAGAGGACGGACATCTCGCCCCTTGCCATGCAGATAACTAGAAAGGGTGGTATTCAGCATTAATGGCCAGTCTCTAAGACCCAGGCACTAAAAACTTCGTGGTCTTCCAGTTCTCAAAAAGTTTTAAGCAGAGGTCAGAGGTCTTAACCACAGGCACATCTGAGGTGCATTTTCAAACTGTTTCCAGCTTCCTCAATAGGAATGGAAGCCAAACCCTGAAGTGATGACTCCTTTGTGGAAGTCGAGAGCTACGAGGAAAGCCAGGAACAGGGGCAAGGGAGAGATGTGCCCTGAACGATCCTGTACCAATTCTTTCTGGGGTCTCTGGTGTGATCTCAGCTGCCCTTTCTATACTTGCTACAGTGAGCGTGGCACCCACTGGTCTAGCTGTGGTCTACCAGGAACCCCCAAAGAGAAGGCCAGAGTAAGCGGGGGCATCTTCCCAAGTGACAAGGACTTGAGAGGGCAGGTTGGATACAGGGAGAGGCCTGGCCAAATGCCATGTGTCTGGACTTAGACTGCCTGGTTCAAATGGGATGTCACCCTTCTCTACTTCATGATATGGGAAAAGCTATATAAAAATGCCTTGCTCCTTTTTGAGTCTGTAAAATAATAATGAAATGTGCACTAATAACTTGGAGAAGGCGATACAGATGAAATGAAACGAGCTGCAGAGACCACAGAGCTCAGAGCCTGGCATTTAGGAAGCCCTCAGTAAGGGTTCATGATGTCCTGGTGTTTGTCATCTTCCTCTTTATCCTCATCATCACCTTCATCATCCTTTTGTTGGGCTTAGGGGATAGTTTAGAGAGACTCATTTTCTGCTATCGTGCATGAGAAGTCTATGAAAAGGACAACCAGTGTGAGAGGAAAGAAAAATTTTGAATGAGATTTCTGAGTCCCCTCTACAACCAAGAACGTAAACTCCACAGTCCTCTGAGCTGATATTTTGCACATTGGTGTCCTCCCATCTGCCACCCCACTGTCCTGTTTGTCTTGAGGATGAGGAAACAAGGCTCCCGACCGTCCCTCAGCACTCACTGAGCTGCGCTTCCCCTCTGCTGCGCCATGACCACGGAGAGCAGGTCCGCTGTCCTCCCTGCGTGGTGCACGATGGAGGCTCAGGCTCCGTCCTCAGGACTGGCAGGAAGACAGGGTCAGACATGAGCCTCCTGTTGCAGATGACAGGTGTGGAGCCCACTGGACTGGAAGCTGACACTGCAGGGCTGGAGGCACAGGCTGAGTATTTACTATTCTATGGCCTCAGGGGCTCAATGCACAGAGCTCCTCATTAGCCAAACTGGCCCAAGTTCCCCAGTCTCTGAGGATTTCCTCACATTAATGGAGGATGAAGAAGAGAAAAATGAGTGTCCATGGAAACTTTTGGGCTCTTCCTTTGATCAGGAGAAAGCTTGTGTGTATTATTCGCTTCTTTCTTTTCTTTTTAAAGATCCACATGCTTTAATTTTCATCTTTCATTATGGTAAAATATACCATGTATAAATATTAAAAATTATACATATATATTATTTCATATAGAAGGGTCAATAAAAGTGTTTACAATTTCCACTATTTTTAAGTTTACAGTTTAATGACATTAAGTACATTCACATTGCTTGGCAACCATTACCACCATCGTCTCCAGAACATTTTTATCTTTCAAAATGGAAACTGTGCCCATTAGACAAACCCTCCATTCCTCTCTCGCCCACCCCTGGGGGCCGCCATTTTATTTTCCAACTCTATGAATTTAACTATTGTAAATACTTGATATCAGTGGAAACATACTGTGTTTATCTTTTTTTTGAGACAGAGTCTCATTCTGTCACTCAGGATGGAGTACAGTGGCACGATCTGGGCTCACTGCAACCTGCACCTCCTGGGTTCAAGGGATTCT
>NC_045454.1:43695306-43705716 GCF_002776525.5 Piliocolobus tephrosceles
GTCTCACTCTGTCGCCCAGGCTGGAGTGCAGTGGCACAATCTGGGCTCACTGCAACCTCCACTTCCTGGGTTCAAGCAATTCTCGTGCCTCAACCTCCCGAGTAGTTGGCATTACAGGCACATGCCACCATGCCCAGCTAATGTATTTTTAGTAGACGCAGGGTTTCACCATGTTGGCCAGGCTGGTCTTGAACTCCCAACCTCAGATGATCCGCCCACCTCAGCCTCCCAAAATGCTGGGATTACAGGCATGAGTCACTGCGCTGGCCAGAAGTGCTTACCTTTTTCAGGCTGAATAGTCTTCCATTGTATGAATGAACTGCATTGCACGTATTCATTCATCTGTCCATGGAGCTTTGGGTTGCTCCTACATATTTGGCTGTTGTGAATAATGCTGCTATGAATATGGGTTTACAAATACCTCTTCCACTCCTGGCTTCTAATTCTTTCTGCTAGGTACCCACAAATACAACTGCAGGATCATCTGATAATTCTGCTTTTAATTTTTCAAGTACACTCCATACTGTTTTCCCTGTTCCTGCACTATTTACATTCCCTCCAATGCTTGTTTTTTGCTTGTTTGTTTATCATATCCATCCTAATGACTGATATCACATTTTTGGTTTGATTTGCACTTCCCTACGATTAGTGATTTGGAACATCATTTTATATGCTTACTGGCCATTGGTGTATCTTCTTTAGGGACATGTCTGCTCAAGTCTTCTGACCATTGTTAATGGGATGCCTTGGGTTTCTTGTTGTTTAGTTCTAGCTGTTCTTAATCTATTATGGATATTAGCCTCTCTTCAGATATATGATTTGCAAATATTTTTCCTAATCCTTGGGTTATCTTTTCACTCAGTTCAGTTTTTTGATGCATAAAAGTGTTTTTCATTTAGATGTAATCTAAGGAATCTAATATTTTGTTGTTGTTGCTTCTGCGTTTGGTGTCATATCCCAGAAACCATTGCCCACTCCGATGTCATAAAGGTTTTGCCAGCGTTTTCTTTTAGGCATATGATAGTTTTAGCTCTTGGGCTTAGGTCTTTGATCCAGTGTGTGTTAATTTTTGCATCTGGTGTGACATAGCGTCCACCTTCATTCTTCTGCATGTGGAAATCAAATTTCTCCAATACCGTTTGTTGAAAAGGCTGCTTTTCCACCAATGAACTTTCTTGGCACTCATGTTAAACAACATTTGAACATATATGTGAGAAGTGATTTCTCGGCTCTCCATCCTCTTCCATTGGTCACTTTGAGTGACTTTATGTAGAATAACAGTGTTTTGATTACTGGATCTTTATAGTCAGTTTAGATGCCAGGAAGAGTGACATTTTTAACTTTAAAAAAATAAATTTCAACATATTTTCATTCTTCTAACAATTGTACATTGAGTGATATGGCAGAACCAAATCCTTACAGTAGCTGGAGAGTAAGTTCCCCAGGGTTTTTCACATACCTTGCGCACACTGTCTCATGTGAGCTTCAGTAGTGCTGATCAAATAAAGACAGAGAGACTATCTGTTTTGCAGGTGAGAAGCAGGATCTGGAGGGGTTGGTGAATCCCAACACCGTGGTCACTGGTGGGTCTAGTCCTGGAACTGGGGCCTGTGGCCCCCAGGCTGTGGGAACTTTTCCAGAAAGCAGGCTCCCACACAGGGACTGGGACTTAGGGAGGGACTCTCCTGGGAGGAGGCAGGCCTGGTGGGAAGGCTGCCAGCAGAAGTCTCAGGCCTTTAAAGCCTTCTTCTATTTCCCTGATCTCTGCAGCTGAAGTTGCATCAGGAAGAGGTGGCTTCCAACCGCTTCAGGCAACTTCTTAGGTGAGCCCCCTGAAAGAGTCCCTGAATTTTTACCACCTGCCCCTTCGAAGGATGTTGCAAGGAACAGTACACCCTTTTAGAATTGAGCCATTGAGACCTTCAACTTTCGTCTGCTTCCAGATTATTTTGGCTCTTCAGAGTTCCCTGAGATTCTATATGAATTACAGGATGGATTTTTCTGTTGCAAAATTGTTATTGGTGTTTTGTTAGGGATTGCATGGAATCTGCAGATCACTTGGGTACTACTAACATCATACCAATGCTAAGTCCTTTAATCTGTGAACACATGACGTCTTCCTTTTTTTGTGTGTCTTTAACATCTTTCACAAATATTTTGCATTTTCAGTGTGTATTCCTCACTTCTGATACCAAGTTGCAAGAATAAGAAACTTAGTGCAAAATTTAAGAGGGGAGGATTGGTGTATTAGTCTGTTCTCATGCTGCTCTAAGGACATACCTGAGACTAGGTAATTTATAAGGGAAAGAAGTGTAATTGACTCACAGTTCCGCGGGGCTGAGGAGGCCTCAGGAAACTTACAATCATGGTGGAAGGGAAGTAAACGTGCCCTTCTTCACATTGGCAGCAGCAAGGAGAAGTGCAGAGTGAAGAGGGGAGGGGAACCCTTTATAAAACATCAGATCTCATGAGAACTCACTATCATGAGAGCAGCATGGTGGTAACTGCTTTCATGATTCAATTACCTCCCACCAAGTCCCTCCCACAAAACATGCTGCTTCTGGATGTGAATTCCAAAATAGCGCCTTTATGTGGCTGCATTTAGCCATTGTTGTACCCAGAGGATTATGGGAGCTACACTTCAAGATGAGATTTGGGTGGGGACACACCCAAATCATATCAATTGGCAATGAAATAACTCATGTGAATTTATATCTGTGGATCTATTGTATTAATCACATACTCTAGAGAAAATTAGCTCTATTATAGTAAGAATCTGATAATATTTCCATGTTCTCAGTTAATATTTGTCTTTCAGGAGAACTTCTTAATTAGTTGCTATTACATTGGCTTTTTATGTGCCAGAGACTTATGTTTTATGCTTGTTTGAATTAGTCCTCAGGACTCAGTTTTTTTTTTTTCTAATTGAGTCACACTGGTATATTCCAATATTATTGATTATTACATAGTTATTTGATAACTGATACTTCTCTTACATACTTCAAGAAGTCCTCAGAAAGTTGTAGTCAACCTTCTGGCCACAGCTACAGTCATCTCCAGGATAGATTGGCAGAAGATCCACTTCCAAGCTCACTCACATGGTTGGTGCCAGGGTGAAGTTGCTCACAAACATTGGCCAGAAAACTCCCTCTATTTCTTGTCATAAGGGTCTCTCCACCCGAGAGTTGACAACATAGCCATTGGCATCCATCAATGCCACCAAGCCAAAGACCAAGATGAGGCAGGTAAAAAGAAAGCTGGAGTCTCTCACCATGTTCCCAGAAGTGACATCGTATCACTTCTCTTCCACGTTCTCTTTGTTAGGAAATAAGTCACTTGCTCTATACCATTCATCAGAGCAGATTACACAAAGGCATGAAAACCAGGAGTTGGGGTGTCATTGGGAACATCTCAGATGCTGCTCATCCCAAAGGTCTCATCCTTAGTCAAGACTTTGGGCTTCGAGGACATCAAGACCCGGCTGAGTTTCCTCTGACTTCCAGCAGAGTCTCTGATTCACCACACTATCAAATCCCAACAAATATACCTCGGAGACAAACTTGCAAATGGGAGAGCTTCATCTGCACTGGGGACTTCCATAGACCTCACCATGCTGCTTCTGGACGTAGATTTCAAAGTAGCACCATTATGTGGCCAAATTTAGCCATTGTCCCCAGAGGGTTGGGTTTCTACTCACTGAAAAGGCTAACATTGCTTCAGAATATATTTTCTTTTGATTTCTTTGAGTTCTCAGCACTTAGTAAAAAGTGTTTTCTGGTTTTTGAGTTCTCAGCACTTAGTAAAAAGTGTTTTCTGGTTGCCGTAAGCTGAGATCGCGCCATTGTACTCCAGCCGGGGCAACAAAAGCGAAACTCTGTCTCAAAAACAAACAAACAAACAAACAAAACAAAACAATGAAAAAAAATCGGCATGATTTCAAGAGTTCCAATCTAGCCTCAAAAAGAAGAGTATTGAAGGGTATGACTGGAGCAGAAAGAGAATAGCTTAAACACCAGCATAATGAGAAAGTTAGGAAGCTTCTTTCCAAGTCTTCTGGAAATGTGCAATAAATTCTTGTGAACTAAAATTTCTGTACTGTACTATCAAACACTAGAACTCGTTTATTCCATCTTTCTGTATTTTTGTACCCAATTATCAACTTCTCCTCATTCCCCAACTAACTCCTTTTCTTCCTAGCCTCTGCTAGCCACCTTTCTACTCTCTGCCCCTTCATGAGATTCCTTTTGTGTATGTGTGTGGGATGAAATCTCACTCTGTTGCCCAGGTTGGAGTACAGAGGCACGATCTTGGCTCACTGCAACCTCTGCCTCATAGATTCAAGTGATTCTCCTGCCTCAGCCTCCCAAGTAGCTAGGAGTACAGGCATGCACCACCACGCCCGACTAATTTTTGTATTTTTAGTAGAGATGGGGTTTCACCATGCCAGGGTGGTCTCGAACTCCTGGCCTCAAGTGATCCATCCGACTCCGCCAACCAAAGTGCTGAGACTACAGGCATGAGCCACTATGCCTGGCCAAGATTTTCTTTTTTTGTTCCTACATGTAAGTGAGGACATGTAATATTTGTCATTCTGCACCTGGCTTATTTCACTTAATACAATGACCTGCAATCTCATCCATTTTTGCTGCAGTGGAGAGGATTTTATTATTTTTTAGGTTGAATAATACTTCATCTTGTGTGTATACTACAGTTTCTTAATTGAGACAACTTTTAAAAAATAAATATTTTTTAAAAAGTCTTGAAATGTGAAGCTTTAGAGATAGGGTGACCATTTAATTCTTTTCTATTTCCCATTTTATGTGTATGCACAAGTGTGAAATAAAACAGCAGTCAATGTGTGTATAAATCTGTAACTTCAGCAAATGTAAAATGAAAATGCTAAGTGGTAAGAAAAAACACCATGATAAAAATTTGTACGGCATTGAAGGAAAATGCATTTGAAGATCGTACTTGAAGAAATCATATTACAATTAACTTCTGTTCTTCCTCATCGGAGCTTGATCCCTCTAGGAACTTCATCACTGGAACCATCTCTAATGCCTAAAACAAACAAACAAACAAACAAAAAATCCGCATACCCACACAGGTGCAAGTAAATCAGAATCTCAGGTAATGAGACCCAGGCCTCAGCATTTGTAAGCTCCCCAGGTGATTTCAATCAAAGCCAAGACTGAGGACCAGTGACACGGATCTCTACACATAACCTGCCTGAATCGATTCCCTAGAAGCAGTTTATAAAGAAATTCCACATGAACTGTGGAAACGGGTGAATGTGATGTACAGTATGTCCTCAGTTAGCATCTTTGATAGTCTCTTGGAAACTGCATCTTTAAGCAAAATTATGTAGAGTGAAACCAATTTATCCCTCATCAACATTCTAACTAAACAACTTCGAACCAAACAATGGTGTTGGAGGACCTGCTGTATGTTGTTTCCATAAAGTCAATTTTCAGGGAATTACAAAATGAAGTGAGGACTTCCTGTATATAAAAAGATGGTTGTGATTTCACCTGGACAACAGGGTCATTGCTCAGAAACTGAAGGAGTCTGTCTAGCTATAGAGGATTCAGTCACGATGTTTACATTAAACAAAGGATCCCAGAATACTCACCCATTCCAGTTAAAGGCTTACCAAAGAAAGCAATATTCACATAGGACATGTGGAAAGGAGTAAAATCCATCAAGCAACAAAAACACTGTGACCAAGGGGGCAGGATTTGCAGATGTAGAGATTTAATGTGGTTGCCCCTTCTAACCCACACGAGAAAAAGGATGGAACAGAAAATGGGATTAGACTGTTCTGCTGTGCAGCCTCCATAGGGCACTTTGAATGTCCCTGTTTCTCAGGCTGTAGATGAAGGGGTTCAGCATGGGGGTGACCACAGCATACATCACTGATGCCACCACAGCATTCCTGGGAGACGGTGACACAGCTGACGTCAGGTACACGCCAACACCCATTCCATAAAATAAGCAAACAACTGCGAGGTGAGAGCCACAGGTGGAGAAGGCTTTATACCTCCCATCTGATGATGGAATTCTTAGAATGGAGCAGAGAATTTTATAGTAAGACAAAAGGATCCCTGAAATGGGAAGAAAACCAAATATAGTACTATCTAAATATATGAATATGTTATTGATGACGCTGTCAGAGCAGGCAAGGTTGAGAAGCTGAGATGGGTCACAGAAAAAATTAGGGATTTCCACATTCTTGAAGCAGGTGAATTGTAACACAATCAAGTTGTGCAGCTGGGAATGCAACAGGCTAAGGAAAAAAGACGCCAAAACTAGGAAGACACAGAGGTGAGGGGTCATGATGACTGGGTAGAGTAGGGGGTGACAAATGGCTACAAACCGGTCATAGGCCATCACAGTCAGGAGCATGTCTTCTATACATGCAAAAAAGACAAAGAAAGACATCTGAGTCAGGCAGCCCGCATAGGAGATGACTCTGCTGTGAGACTGGATGTCCACAGTCATCTTGGGGACGGTGGTGGAGGTGAAACCGATGTCAGCCAAGGACAGGTTGGAGAGGAAGAAGTACATGGGGGTGTGGAGGTGGGAGTCAGAGCTGACGGCCAGGATGATGAGCAGGTTCCCCAGCACCGTGATCAGGTACAGAGACAGGAACAGCGCAGTGAAGACGGGCTGCATTTCTGGATCGTCTGAGAGACCCAGGAGGAGGAATTCTGAGACACCCGTGAGATTCTGTGGGTCTGTGTGACTTGGACACCTTGAAAGGAAAGAGAATTGGAAAAATAAAAGATAAAAACCAGCACTTAATGCTGTGTGTATATTTTGGATACAAGCGAGTCACAAGGAACATTTTCAAGCTTGAGGACCATATACGCTCAGCAATATTTCTCAGTTGTGACAAACCCAAAAATCTCAGAATCTTTATGTGATTTACCTTTGTGCTATTCAACTCTTTCTGTACATACCTACTTTAGAGAAAATCCACTGAAGAATGTTAGAAGACCAAAACATAACATATAACAAATCCATGATCTCAGTAAAATATGGCCTACTCTCTTCAGAAAAAATAAAATAATAAATGTTCTTCTCTCTTTAAGAAAAAACCTCAACCTAATTGAAAGAAATTAAGAAGCAGTGAAATACACTTTATTTTATTCTGACACTGTGCTATAAATTCCTTTGATGTAGAATATTTATAAGCACTATACATGAGCTAGGACCGCATTATCTAAAAACTAAATTGAACTTTATAGTTCTTAATCAGAAGATGTTTTTACATGCTAGTTACTTTTCATATTTATTATCATTCTTAGGTTTTCTGACATTGATTCTTCACAGAAGTAAATGCGCACTCAAATATGGGAGCAATGTTTCCAAATTTATTTAATATATTACTCTTGGCCAGGCACGGTGGCTCACACCTGTAATCCCAGCACTTTGGGAAGCCGAGGCAGGTGGATCACCTGAGGTCAGGAGTCCCAGACAGCCTGGTCAACATGGTGAAATCCCATCTCTACTAAAAATACAAAGTTAGCTGGGTGTTGTGGGGGGAACCTGTAATCCCAGCTACTTGGGAGGCTGAGTCAGGAGAATCCCTTAGAATCCCGGAGGCAGAGGTTGCAGTGACCCAAGATTGCGCCACTGCACTCCAGCCTGGCGACAGAGCAAGACTGTATGGGGGGTGGGGTGGGGGAAAGGCCAGGTGCGGTGGCTCACATGCCTGTAATCCCAGCACTTTGGAAGGCCAAGGCGGGTGGATCACGAGGTCAAGAGATCAAGACCATCCTTGCCAGCATGGTGAAACCGTGTCTCTGCTAAAAATACAAAAATCAGCTGGGTGTGGTGGCGCGTGCCTGTAGTCTCAGCTATTCAGGAGGCTGAGGCAGGGGAATCACTTGAACCTGGGAGGCAGAGGTTGCAGTGAGCCGAGATCATGCTACTGCATTCCAGCCTAGGTGACAAGAGGGAGACTCTGTTTCAAAAAAAAAAAAAAAGTAGTAAGAATATTGAAATTCACTTTGCCTTGACTTTATGCATCCATCACATAGAGATCTCACAGGAGCACCCATAGTCTGTTTAATCATTATTCACTGCAGTTGGATCTACCAGAAATCAGCTCACATGACAGTGCTGAGACTCAGAGGCATGGACATCTCAGCCTGTTCACACAGGTCAGTGGCATGGGCAGATTCAAAACCAAATGGTCGGTCTCTGAGGCCCAGGCACTGCCCTTCTTCATTATTGTCCAGCTGTCAGAAAGTTGTAAGCAGAGACCAAAGATCTTAACTACAGGTGCATCTAAGGTGCATTTTTAAAACTGTTTCCACCTTCCTGAATAGAAATGGAGTCAAGACCTGATTTTATGTCTCCTTTGAGGAGGCGGATTGCTGCAAGGAAAGCCAGGAACGGGGCAAGGGAGAGATGCCCTGAGTGATCCTGTGCTAGTTCTTTTTTTTTTTTTTTTTTTTTGAGACGGAGTCTCGCTCTGTAGCCCAGGCTAGAGCGCAGTGGCCGGATCTCAGCTCACTGCAAGCTCCACCTCCCGGGTTCACGCCATTCTCCTGTCTCAGCCTCCCGAGTAGCTGGGACTACAGGCGCCCGCCTCATCGCCCGGCTAGTTTTTTGTATTTTTTTAGTAGAGATGGGGTTTCACCGTATTAGCCAGGATGGTCTCGAACTCCTGACCTCATGATCCGCCCATCTCGGCCTCCCAAAGTGCTGGGATTACAGGCTTGAGTGTGCTAGTTCTTTCTGGGATCTTTGATGTGATCTCAGCTGCCCTTTCTATATTTGATACAGTGAACGTAGCACCCACTGGTCTAGCTTTGGTCTACTAGGATCACCCAAAGAGAAGGGCAGAGTGAGCAGGGTCTCAGAAATCTCATTCAAAGTTTTGCTTTCCTCCCACACTGGTTGTCATTTTCAGCCTGGAGTGAAAGGGACTTGAGAGGGCAGGTTGAATGCAGAGAGAGGCCTGGCTAAATGCCGTGTGTCTGGAGTTAGACTGCCTGGTTCAAATGGGATGTCACCCTTCTCTACTTCATGATCTGGTATGAGTTATATAAAAATGCATTGCTCCTTTTCTAGTCTGTAAAATAGTCATGAAATGTGCACTAATCACTTGTAGAAGACTATGCAGATGAAATGAAAGAAGGTACATAGACCACAGAGCTCAGAGCCTGGTACAAATAGACCACAGAGCTCAGAGCCTGGCACTTGCGAAGCCCATAGGAAGAGATTGTGATGTCCTGGCTACTGTCGTCTCCCTCTTCCTCCTCCTCATCATTTTCATGATCTTTTTATTGTGCTTAGGAATAGTTGAGAGGGACTCATTTTTTGCTATCATGTGTGAGATCTCTATGAAAATGACAACCAGTATGGGAGGAAAGCAAAACTTTGAATGAGATTTCTAGGTCCCCACCATCACCAAGAACATAAACCCCATAGTCGTCTGAGCTGATATTTTGCACATTGGTGTCCTCCCTTCTGGCCACCCCACTGTCCTGTTTGTCTTGAGGATGAGGAAACAAGGCTCCCGACCGTCCCTCAGCACTCACTGAGCTGCGCTTCCCCTCTGCTGCGCCATGACCACGGAGAGCAGGTCCTCTGTCCTCCCTGCGTGGTGCACGATGGAGGCTCAGGCTCCGTCCTCAGGACTGGCAGGAAGACAGGGTCAGACATGAGCCTCCTGTTGCAGATGACAGGTGTGGAGCCCACTGGACTGGAAGCTGACACTGCAGGGCTGGAGGCACAGGCTGAGTATTTACTATTCTATGGCCTCAGGGGCTCAATGCACAGAGCTCCTCATTAGCCAAACTGGCCCAAGTTCCCCAGTCTCTGAGGATTTCCTCACATTAATGGAGGATGAAGAAGAGAAAAATGAGTGTCCATGGAAACTTTTGGGCTCTTCCTTTGATCAGGAGAAAGCTTGTGTGTATTATTCGCTTCTTTCTTTTCTTTTTAAAGATCCACATGCTTTAATTTTCATCTTTCATTATGGTAAAATATACCATGTATAAATATTAAAAATTATACATATATATTATTTCATATAGAAGGGTCAATAAAAGTGTTTACAATTTCCACTATTTTTAAGTTTACAGTTTAATGACATTAAGTACATTCACATTGCTTGGCAACCATTACCACCATCGTCTCCAGAACATTTTTATCTTTCAAAATGGAAACTGTGCCCATTAGACAAACCCTCCATTCCTCTCTCGCCCACCCCTGGGGGCCGCCATTTTATTTTCCAACTCTATGAATTTAACTATTGTAAATACTTGATATCAGTGGAAACATACTGTGTTTATCTTTTTTTTGAGACAGAGTCTCATTCTGTCACTCAGGATGGAGTACAGTGGCACGATCTGGGCTCACTGCAACCTGCACCTCCTGGGTTCAAGGGATTCT
>NC_045454.1:43706116-43775181 GCF_002776525.5 Piliocolobus tephrosceles
TACATAATTTGCCTTTTATGACTTGACTTGTGATATGTCTGTATTATGAACTAAATTCTCATATTGATGTTGGTGAAAAGAATCAAAGTCTGTAAAATATTTGAAGAGATTTATTCTGAGCCAATATGAGTGACCGAAGGCCCATAACACAGCCCCAGGAGATCCTGAGAACATGTGCCCCCAAAGTGGTCAGGCTACAGCTTGGTCTTATACATTTTAGGGAAACATCAATCAATACATATAAGATGTACATTGGCTCAGCCAGGTGCAGTGGCTCATGACTGTAACCCCAGCACTTTGGGAGGCTGAGGCGGGTGGATCACAAGATCAGAAGATCGAGACCATCCTGGCTAACATGGTGAAACCCCGTCTCTACTGAAAAAAAATTACAAAAAATTAGTCGGGCATGGTGGCGGGCACCTGTAGTCTCAGCTATTCGGGAGGCTGAGGCAGGAGAATGGCGTGAACCCGGGAGGTGGAGCTTGCAGTGAGCCAAGATGTGCCACTGCACTCTAGCCTGGGCGACAGAGCGATACTCCATTTCAAAAATGAAAAACAAAAAAACAAAACAAAACAAAAAGAAAAAAAAACAAAACAAGCCTCTGTAATCCCAGAACTTTGGAGGCCAAGGCAGGAGGATCACTTAAGGCTAGGAATTCAAGACCAGCCTGGCCAACATGGCGAAACCCTGTCTCTACTAAAAATACAAAAATTAGCTGGGTGTGGTGGCATGCACCTGTAATCCCAGTTACCTGGGAGGCTGAGGCAGGACAATGGCGTGAACCTGGGAGGTGGAGCTTGCAGTGAGCCAAGATGCACCACTGCACTCCAGCCTGGGCAACAGAGCAAGACTCCATCTCAAAAGAAAAAAATTGGTTCAGTCCAGAAAGGTGGGACAACTGGAAGCGAGGCTTCCAGGTCAGATGCAGATTCAAAGTTTTTCCAATTGGCAGTTGGTTGAAAGAGTTTTTCTATCAGACGTGGAATCAGGCCGGTCGCGGTGGCTCATGCATGTAATCCCGGCACTTTGGGAGGCCGAGATGGGAGGATCGCTTGAGCTCAGAAGTTCGATACCAGACAGGGTAACATGGCAAAACCCCATCTCTACAAACAACAGAAAAATTAGCCAGGCATGGTGGCACGTGTCTTGTAGTCCCAGTTACTCGGGAAACTGAAGCAGGAGGATCACTTGAGCCTGAGAGGTTGAGGCTGCAGTGAGCCATGATCACGCCACTGCACTCCAGCCTGGGCAACAAGGTGAGACTCTGTCTCAAGAAAAAAAAGTTTCCAGGGAAAGTATTATGATAGGACAGAGAGAAGAGAATTGATCAGGTTGTATGCTTTAAATATGTGAATTTCCCACATGTTCATCACATCTCAATAAAGCTGTTCCCCTTACTTAGATTCTTGCAATAATACACTGGCCTTGTGGCCAACTGCAGAAAAGAATGACCACTGTGTCTTTTCTTTCCTATATCCAAGTCCCCTCTGTGTAACTGAACGCCCTTCCACCTTGGGCTTACCCATGATTGCACTGGCTGATGGGGTATAGGCACACCCGATACAAGCTCTGGAAGACTCCAGCAATGTGTGAACAGGCCTTACCCAGAGGGCTCGGGGGATGAGACATTGAGCGAAGAACAATAAACATTTCCGCCCCATCTAGAAAATGACTGCAGAAGCCAGTCAAGAGAACTCTCAGGCCAAGCACAGCCCCAACTGTCAAACAACAAATGCTAAATAAACGGTGGTGGTGGGGTGGGGGTGGGGTGGTGTTGTTTGAGAGACGGGGTTTCACCGTGTTGCCCAGGCTGGTCTTGAACTCCTGGACTCAAGTAATCCTCCTGCCTGGCCCCCAGAGTGCTGGCATTATGAGCCACTGAGCCCGGCCTGGTGCTTGTCTTAAACCACCATGTTTTGGGTGGCTATGAAACAAAAGCTCATAGAAACAGGACCCTTCATTGCATTCCATAATTGGGAACCAGTTACCTTGCTCAATTGCAAACTTCATCAAATATCATTTGGTTTCCATCAATTTCCAACTAACATTTACATTGAAACTGATAGACTAACAGATAGATATATATGTGTGAGTCAGGTGCAGTGGCTCATGACTGCAATCCCAGCACTTTGGTAGCTGAGGCGGGAGGATTGCTTGAGCCCAGGAGTTTGAGACTAGCTTGGGTAACGTAGCAAGACCACATCTCTACAAAAATTAAAAATAGAATTAGTCAGGCATGGTAGTGTGTGCCTACAGTCCAGGTGCTTAAGAGGCTGAGATTGGCGGATGGTTTAAACCCAGGAGGTTGAGGCTGCAGAGAGCTATGATCATGCCACCACACTCCAATCTGGGCAACAGAATGAGACTGAGTCTTTTAAAAAAGAGAGAAAAAAGGAAATGTGTGTGTTCTACAAATTTGTCCCATAGTACCTTTCAAGTCTGCCTCCTACTCCAAAGATTGTCTTTTATCTACAGAATGTAATATACTGTCATTTTTTGGTGCCTTTGCACTCAGGATTAGCATACTTATTTGATTGTGCTCCTGAACTCTTAATAATCCTACACGGCAGTCCTCGGTGGCTCACGCCTGTAATCCTAGCAATTTCGGAGGTCGAGGTGGGTGGATTGCCAGAGCTCAGGAGTTCGAGACCAGCCTGGGAACACAGTGAAACCCTGACTCTACTAAAATACAAAAAAATTAGCCGGGCATGGCACCATGTGCCTGTAGTCCCTGCTACTTGGGAGGCTGAGGCAGAAGCACCTCTTGAACCTGGGAGGTGGAAGTTGCAGTGAGCTGAGATTATGCCACTGCACTCCAGCCTGGGCAACAGAGCGAGATTCCATCTCCAAATAATAATCATTATCATAATCGTCATCCTTCTACACTGAGCTTGCATCATCTCTTCTACTTAGATTTTCTTGATGGCCCCAAGTTCAACATCTTCCTCATCTGGGGTCTTCCAAATGGATTCACCCACCATACTAGGTATCTTTATTTACTGTTGATCTCTCTCTTCTCCTAGACCTTTACTCCCTTAAAGGCAATACTTTGTCTTATTGATCTTTCTTCCCAAAACCTAGTTAAAAGTGTAAGGCACTTAGCTAATATTCGTTGGGTGTATAGAGTAGGTTCCCTAGCAGGGAAGAGTTCCTGAGTGGATTGGATGTTACCCAAAGGTTACACAAGACAGAGACAGTCCCTGCTGGAGAGGGTCCAAGAACGGAAAATAAGACTCAGACAAGCAGACTGTGTTCCTGTAATTGGAAGTTCCCTCCAGAGACTGTGTGACACTTTCTTTCTGAGAATTGGCAGGGAAGTGCAACGAGAAGCAACTGTCATGGGCCACTGAGGTTGTCCATGGAATTCATTATTGGGATGGAGAAATTGGGCACAGAGGGACCAGTTATGCTGGTTCCCAAGGCTCATTTTAAAAATGGCCGATTTTACTCAATGCTGAGAGAAAGTACTCTCTTCCCCTTGCGCCCGGCCTCTAGGGTGCACATTCTTTTTCTCAGCCCTGGCAATAGCCAGTGAGTCACTGCTATTTCTTCACTAATGAGCCTCGGAAAACTTCTGACCAAGGCTTGCTGAACATTCAGCATTTTCACTCAGGGATGTAAACTGCCCTGACTACTCACCCAAAGTCCTGCGTGGAAGCACTGCAAGGGGGAAATGAAGAGATTTCAGGAAGCTAAATGGAACACCACGAGCCCTTCTGTCATGAACTCTGAGCCCAACAGATTCACTGGTTGAGGAAGGCATGAAAGGGGTCAAAAGGTGAAGCAAGAGTTGAATGGTAGAGTAAGCACTTGATACTGATCCCAGTTTCCAGCTGGTGAGTTGACTCTTTGCACCTGTCTCTTTCTCTGCAGAAAGTAAATGACTTTCCAGTGTTGCTGGGAAGACTGGTCGATCTATGTAAAAAGAGCTCCAATCCGCCATCTTCTTGGGTGAGGGAGAGAAAAATTATCACCAATGTTAGGTCAAAATAACTGTCAAGGCCCAAGGCTGGTATAATCCCAGCACTTCGGGAGGCTGAGGTGGGTGGATCACCTGAGGTCAGGAGTTCAAGACCAGCCTGGCCAACATGGTGAAACTCTGTCTCTACTAAAAATACAAAATTTCGCCGTGTGTGGTGGCAGCGGGCGCCTGTAATCCCAGCTACTCCTAGGCTGAGGCAGGAGAATCGCTTGAGCCCGGGAGGCAGAGGTCACAATGGAGAAATTGGAGCAAAGAGAGAGACAGAATTTTAAAAATCTAGAGAAAGAAATATAAAGAAAGAGAGAAAGAGAGATGGAAAGGGAAGAAAGTAAAACCACTAAGCTAAGGAAGCTCAAAAATGAAAATGTGGATCATGCTACTGTACTCCAGCCTGGGTGACAGAGCAAGACTCTGTCTCAAACTAATAATGACAATAAACAATAATAATAATAATCAGGTTTTATTCTGAACTCAGGAAAGTAGCAGTGGGCTAAAGACAAATCAAGGAACTCATGTTGCTTAAACGTAAGGGCTTTCTTGGGCAAAAGATTAAGACCTTGGAGGCCAAACCAGATAGAAATGAATGGACTGGAAGAAAATGCAGATCAAACTGCCCTTGAAAACAGAAATAACCGTCGGGTTTTGACAAGCGTTTTTCAAATCTTGCAACCTGAAAACTAAATACGGTGACAGAAGCAGGGTCTCATGGAACAAACTGGAATTGCTCTTGTCATGACAGAAAGAAATGCTTGGATGATTCCTCAGGAAGCATTCTCAGCCCTCTTGTGTTTTAGGAGAAACTGAAATGTACAGGAAAGCTGCCTCTTGAGGATTTCTGTGTTGATTTTGTTTCCTAAAAAGGTCAAGTGGCCAAAAATGAGTATACACTCCCGTCTCTACTAAAATATTAAAACATTAGCTGGGCGTGGTGGCGGGGGCCTGTAGTCGCAGTTACTCGGGAGGCTGAGACAGGCGAACCGCGTGAATCCAGGAGGCAGAGCTTGCAGTGAGCAGAGATGGCGCCACTGCACTCCAGCCTGGCGACAGAGTGAGACTCCATCTCAAAAAAAAAAAAAAAAAAAGACTCTACGCTCTACACTGCACAGGTTGAATGCATCAATCCCATCTGTCTATTCCCCTCCTCAACTTTACTCTTCCTCATAGCATTTATTCTTCTCTGCATTTACTTTTCTTCCTAGTGTTTATATATTTGCTTGTACTCTGGCTCCAAAGTTTAACATCAAGATTACTATGAATGGGGCCAGTTTTGTGTACAGCTGCCTTGCCAAAGCCTATGAATACCCGGACGAGAAAGTCAGCAGTTAACTCCCAGTGTTTATGAGAATGTAGTATGACATTGCTGGCATTTTAATGTAGCTGATAAAAGTCATTGTTTTGTAAGTGACGGAGGTAAAATGGGTTATCCATTCTAACAAGGTCCCTAAGTACAACATACCCTGCCACCAAACTGACCGCAACTCTTAGACCTTCTCAAGAAATACAAATACCCTTACGCTCACTGCTCCAAAGGGACTAGGGATCTCTGGTCTAAAAAAAACCCAAATCCAAGCTGAGACACACACTTAACAGTCCCCCAAGGGCTTTTACAAAGAAGAAAGTTAGCACAATACATTATATATATATACATACACACACACACAATCATATATATATATATTTAGATAAAAAAAAATATATATATTTAGATAAAAATATATATATATATATATATATATATTTTTGAGACACAGTCTCGCTGTGTCACCAAGGCTGGAGTACAGTGGCACAATCTCGGCTCACTGAACCTCCACCTCCCTGGTTCAAGCAATTCTCCTGTCTCAGCCTCCCGAGTAGCTGGGAATACAGGCATGCACCACCATGCCCAGCTAATCTTTTCTGTATTTTTAGTAGAGATGGGATTTTACCATGTTGTCCAGGCCAGTATTGAACTCCTAACCTCATGGGATTCCCCCACCTTGGCATCCCAAAGTGCTGGGATTACAGGCATGAGTCACTGTGTCTGGCCGATACATAAATATTTTGCAAGTAAACTGCCTGATTGCAAAACCTTGGCCCCTCTACTCCAAACTCCAAACCCAGGTCTCCCAGGACACAAATATTAGGAATGCATGGATGTGTTCACTCAGGTGAGGAACGATGCCTGCAATGGCCAATGTGTGCAGAATAAGAATGTAAGGCCGGGCATGGTAGCTCATGCTTGTAATCCCAGTACTTTGGGAAGCCAAAATGGGAGAGGATCACTTGAGGTCAGGAGTTCAAGGTCACTCTGGCCAACATGGTGAAGCCCCGTCTCTACTAAAAATACAAAAATTACCTGGGTATGGTGGTGTGTGCCTGTAATCCCAGCTACTTTGGAGAGTGAATCCCTTGAACCTGGGAAGTGGAGGTTGCAGTGAGCTGACATCGTGCCATTGCACTTTGGCCTGGGCAACAGAGTCAGGCCCTGTCTCAAAAAAAAAAAAAAAAAAAAAAAAAAAAAAAAAAAAAAAAAAAGGAGGGAAATGGAGAAATTGGAGAAAAGAGAGAGACAGAATTTTAAAAATCTAGAGAAAGAAATATAAAGAAAGACAGATGGAAAGGGAAGAAAGTAAAACCACTTAGCTAAGGAAGCTCAAAAATGAAAATGTGGAAATGGGAGAGGGTAGAAGGCGGTTGGAGAGGGAGTCTGAGGCCCTCAGAACCAAGCATATAAGGAACAAATCTGTCCCTAAAGTCAGAGTCCACCACTCATAGGCTCCCAGCCTGGAAACACACTAGATCTTCTGTTGTGCCGAATGGCAGTGGCTGCTTCTCCGCATGGCAGAAAGAGGGCTGAGCAGACCCTGTGAGGGCACGAACACCATCCCCAGCAACATAGGAGTCCAGGGTCTTCACAGCCATGAGGTCCCCGCCGGCCCTCCAGGCTCAATCTCAATCTCGCCATTTTCCTTCCTGGTAACTAAATAAAATGGCCAAAGCTCCATCATGGAGCTTGGATTCCTACGCGATTGGGTTCTGCTTGCAGCAGCAGGTGGTTTGAAAACAACCTTTTAACGGCATCAGACCCACTTGTTATCAATGCATGGCTGCTGATGGGTACCTGAGACATCCTCTTTGTAGGATTTCCTTGTTCCTTAAGCAAAGTTTCTACCGAAATAACAGGAGGTGGAGGGGAGGGTGTGTGTAGGGGTGTCAGTTACTGCGTCTTGAAGAAATCAGGCTTGGGGATGGGAGCAGAAAAACACATCGCCCTTTCCAGTTGTTACACAAAGCTGTGCACAGCAAGGTTCATTACCACTACACCCATCTCTGCCTTCATTCCTCCCTGGGTGGCCAGGGCAGGCCAGGAGGCAGTTGTGTTACTGGCTTAGGGGACCGCCACAGTCAGAGCAAATTCAAGCTACATTGGGCAGAAGCACCTGTTTTCCTAAGAACCTCAGGCATCTGGATTTTAAGGAGTCACTAAATGGATTTGACAGATGAAGAGGACAGAAGAGTTAGTGAACTTTACGGTATATCAGTAGACGTCATACAAACTGGAAAACAAACACATTAGAAAAATGAAACAGGAACTTCACAGTCCTGTGGCACAGCTGGGGTTTCAAAAGGAGAAAATGAGGAAGAAAACAACTTAGGAAAATTCCTGAGAATTGAAAGCAGGAACTGAAACAGACACTTACAAACCAATGTCCACATTGCAGGGGCAACAAGATTTCACCTACGTCATCTTAGGATCCTTGCTGGGCCCATCAATTACACTGACATATGATTAGGTTAATAAGATAAAAGCATACACATGTATTTGTTTAATGAAAGTTTTACGTGGCATGAGGATCCTCATAAGGAAATAAACCAGAAAAGCAGTTAAGAGCCAAACACTTATATACTGAATTGGACAGACAAGCAAACTGCACTAATGGGATAAAGCCAAGGGTGTGGGCTAGGGTGGTTAATCAGGTAGAGAAATGGCTAAGAAGCCTTAGTGTAATGAGGTTGGTTTGGAGAGATCTCCTTTGCCTCAACTTTGCATCCTTGATGCTAAGAATGCTGTCTTCAGGCTGGACGCAGTGGCTCACGCCTGTAATCTCAACACTTTGGGAGGCTGAGGTGGGCATATCACCTGAGGTCAGGAGTTCAAGACCAGCCTGACCAACATGGTGAAACCCTGTTTCTACTAAAAATACAAGAAGTAGTCGGGCATGGTGGCAGGCTACTCGGCGAGTACCCAGCTACTCGGGAGGCTGAGGCAGGAGAATTGCTTGAACCCAGGAGGCGGAGGTTGCAGTGAGCCCAGATCGTGCCACTGCCCTCCAGCCTAGGTGACAGAGCGAGACTCCATCTCAAGAAAAAAAGAAAACCATCAATATCAGTATGATTCACAATAGCCAAGAGGTAGAAACAGCCCAAATGTTCACCAATAGATGAATGAATAAAACGTAACACATACATGCAATAGAATATTATTAAGCCATAAAAGGGAATGAAATTCCGATATGTGCTACAACGTGGATAAGCCTTGAAAACATTACTTTTAATGAAATAAGGCAGATGAACACAAAACAACATGTTTTATTATTCCACTTCTGACAAAATTCATGGACATTACCTACAAGTTACTAGGGGCTGAAGGTAGAAGTGTTGAGGAGTGATTGCTTAATGGCTACAGAATTTTTTGGAATGAAGAGAAAGATCTGAAATGGATAGTGGTGGAAGCCAATATTGTCAGTGTACTTAATGCCACTGAGCAGTACACCTAAAAAATGATTAAAATGGGGCCAGGTACGGTGGCTCACACATGTAATCCCAGCACTTTGAGAGGCTGAGGCGGGTGGATCACGAGGTCAAGAGATCGAGATCATCCTGGCCGACATGGTGAAACTCCGTTTCTACTAAAAATACAAAAATTAGCTGGGCATGGTGGTGCACACCTGTAGTCCCAGCTACTCAGGAGGCTGAGGCAGGAGAATCGCTTGAACCCAGGACGTGGAGGTTGCAGTGAGCCAAGATTGTGCCACTGCACTCCAGCCTGGGTGACAGAACGAGACTCCGTCTCAAAAAACAAAAACAAACAAACAAAAATAAAAACGGTGAATTTCATGTTATGTTTATTTTATCACAATTAAAAAATTATGAAGAAATAATGGCCAAATACCTCCTTGTGAAAGACAGTGACTCACAGATCTAAGAATCTCAAGGATCCCCAAGCAGAGCAAATGCACAGGAAACTGCAAGACACAGAGTCAAACTGTTGAAAACCCAAGATAATTATCTGAAAAGGAGCCAGTGACAAGCAACACATTACACACAGGGGAGTAATGTTAAGAATAACGCTAACTTTTAGTCAGGAACAGTGGAGGCCAGAAGACAAAGAAATGACCTCTTTAAACATATCCAGGCCAGGTGCGGTGGCTCATACCTGTAATCCCAACACTTTGGGAGGCCGAGGCCCGGGCAGATCACCTGAGGTCAGGAGTTCAAGACCAGCCTGGCTAACATGGTGGAACCCTGACTTTACTAAAAACACAAAAATTAGCTGGGCATGGTGGTGCAAACCTGTAACCCCAGCTACTCAGGTGGCTAAGGCATAAGAATCGTTCGAACCTGGGAGGTGGAGGTTGCAGTGAGCTGAGATCATGCCACTGCACTCCAGCCTGGGCAACAGAGACTCTGTCTCAAGAAATAAACTAAACTAAACTAAACTAAGCTGAACTAAAATAAATAAAATAAAAAATAAAATATAAAATAAAATATAAAATAAAATATCCAGCCAAAGTATCTCCAAAAACTAAGGTGAGGAGACTTCCAGGTAACTAAAACCAATGGCCAGTGAGTTGTAAGCAACCTCCCCAAATCTCCTCTCAAATGCTATGAAGTAACTCCACAATTACGAATCTTCTACACAAAACTATACCTTCAACACTGCCTTTAAGACATAGAGAATGCCAAAATTGCAACGTAACTATGAGTACAATGAGAAAAAGCATTAAATCTTAGCACCATGGTCCCACACATGCCCACCCCAAGGCTCTGTTAGGTAAACTGCAAGAAAGAGGAATGGCTGGTGGGGAGCCTGAGACAGAGCTGGAGCAAGACCCTCAGACTCATCTACCCTTAATTTGAAAATGTAAAAAGAAAAAAAAACACAAAAAAACAAAAACCAAAAACAAAATCAAAACCCTGGCCACTCATAGGAGAATTGCAGGAAACAGCCTTAAAACTATGTGTCATTTATGGGCTGCAGCAACTGTGTCTCATGCTGCTAATAAAGACATACCGGAGACTGGGTAATTCATCAAGAGGTTTACCAGACTCCCAGTTCCACATGGCTGGGCAGGCCTCACAGCACTCCTCAGCGGAAGGTGAATGAGGAGTGCTGTCTGAATAGCCCACCCCTTAATTTGCATGTAATTAAAACTGGTTATAAATACTGCTAGCCAACAGCCTACGTGCTGCTACTCTGGGCATACTGCCTGAGTCAGCCCTGCTCCACAAGGGGCAGCCACTCTGCCGTGCCCTGCTGCTTCAATAAACCCAGTTTCTTTTACCGCCGGCTGGCTCTTGAATTCTTTCCTGAGCAAAGCCAAGACCCCTCCTGGGCTCACCCACAATTTGGGGGCTCATCTACCCTGCATCATCAACAGAAAAATGGAAACTCAAATAATGAGAAGGAAACATCAGAAATCAAAGCCACCATAAAGAAATGGAAGAATGCCTTTGATAGTCTAATCAGTCATCTGAACATGGCCAAAGAATCAGTAACATGAAGAGGCACACCACAGAGTGGGAGAAAATATCTCCAAAACATAGGTCCACCCAAAGGGCTCCCATGCAGAGTATACAGATCAGTCGGATAGGAAGGCAATGTGAGTATCCTCTTGTCTAACTCCACACAATTTGTTGGAATATAAACTGTCGAAAACTGGCAGCGTCCGCTGAAAATGAACAAATGCATGTCATACGACCCAGCCATGTCTGTCCAGGGTATGCACTCAAGAGAAATACAGGCACTGTGCACGACCAGAAATATTCAAATGTGCTGATAGCCGTATTCATCACAATAACCCCAAACTGCAAAGTCCAACGGTCATCAATACCAGATGCTGAGATGAATTGTGGAATATTCAAACAAAGGAACAGAATAAAATGTATTAGTCAGAGATATAGGAAACAATATGTATCATCTCATGAAAATATTGGGCAAATTAAAACAGATAAAAGGAAAAAAGAAAGAATGTATACTCTATGGTTGCTTTTGCACAGGGCTCAAAAACAAAAAGCCAAGCCATACTGTCAGCGTCAGACTACTGGTTACCTACAGAGCAGTGTGTGTAATTTGGAGGGCAAAACGAGGAGGTATCTGGAATACTGGTAATATTGTCTTGACCTGGTGATTACGTGGAAGTGTTCACGTGAGTGTTCATGTGGTAACTGGTTTGCACAATTATGAATTAAGCACATTTCTTGCTTTTTTTTTTTTTTTTGTAACGGAGTCTCACTCTGTCACCTAGGCTGGAGTGCAGTGGCGTGATCCCATCTCACTGCAACCTCCACCTCCCAGTTTCAAGTGATTCTCCTGCCTCAGCCTCCCGAGTAGCTGGGATTACAGGTGCCCACCACCATGCCCGGCTAATTTTTGTATTTTTAGTCTCTACTAAATAGAGTAGAATTTAAATATAAATTCAGTGTTGGACAGGCTGGTCTCGAACTCCTGACCTTGTGATCCTCTAGCCTCAGCCTAGCAAAGTGCTGGGATTACAGACGTGAGCGACCACGCCTGGCCGAATTAAGCACATTTCTATATGTATGTTACATTTCAATAAAAATCTGCTTTAAAACACACAGTATTATTATACAACCACTGTAGAAATGACTTTGGCATTATACTGATAGGATACACATGCAGAGACCTTACAACCCAGCAAACTCATACTCCTGGAAAAACTTACGAGTGCTCCAGAAGGCATGTACACCTTACAGCAGCACTGCTCATCATCAGGAAAAATGGGAAAATCCGACTGTTCATCAGCAGTTCAAAGTAGAAAAGTGAGATGACAATAAAAGGATCAGTCTGAAAGTGAAAATGAAATTACGATTATATTCATCGGTGTGACTCTCTCCCACACCACTCCTCCTCCTACTTAACCTGGCTGCCATTACATTTCACTTGAATTCTGCAATGGCCTTCCAACTGGCTTCTGTTCGTATCTCCTCCCTCTTTAGCCTCTTCGTCCAGAAGCCACTGTGATCCTTTTGAAAACTGAAATTGGATAGTTGTCACTCTTCTGTTCAAGATCTAGTTAACTAGCCAGATACACCTGTGAACCAAGTCTCTGATACAGCTCTGACCTCATCGTCCGCGATGCCCGAACTTGCCTCACTCCACCACACCTGCCCCTCTGCATGGCTGCCCCAAGCACAACTCTTTTTTGTGGCCTTTGAGCTGCCAAGGGTGCTCCTCCCCAGATTAAGGGCGCATGCTTCCAGTTCCCTGACATCTCTGCTTCAATCCAAGGCTTTCCCTACCCACCCTATGGCTTCCTTCAACCCACATGCTGCCTCTCATCACCACAGTTGTCTCCACTGCATTTACCACCATCTGATACACAATATGTTTACTGGTTTATCAGGTGCCCCACCCCAAACAGAAAGTAAGCACCACCAGGGCAAAAATCTGGAATCACCGCTATAGACCCTGGAGACCACAAAACGGTGCCTGCACCGGGCATAAAGGAGGTATAAGCTCCGGAGGCAACAACAGGGGTCAAAGGCAAACACTGCCACGAGCTAACAGGCTGACCTCAGACAAGTACACCTCAACTTTCTTGCCTCAGATTCCCCATATGCAAAACAGAGATGCTGACAGTACCTGTCGCCTTGAGCTTTTGTGAAAACTAATATACCTCTAAGTCAAGAAAATACAAACAAAGAGTTGAAATACAAGGTGAAAGATCAGTGTAACCGGATGAAAAAACCGATATCCCACAATTAAAAATATACATATTCTACCCACACGTTTAGGTACTAGTTATACAACTCACCAATGGGCTGGGTGTGGGGGCTCAAGCCTGTAATCCCAGCACTTTGGGAGGCCGAGGTGGGAGGATCACGAGGTCAAGAGATCAAGACCATCCTGGCCAACATGGTGAAACCCTGTCTCTACTAAAATTACAAAAACTAGCTGGGTGTGGTGGCGTGTGCCTGTAGTCCTAGCTACACGAGAGGCTGAGGCACGAGAATCACTTGAAGGCAACATAGGGAGACCCCCATTTCAAAATAAATAAATTTAAAAGAAAAACAATGAAATAGCCATAGCAGCTTAAACCAATAATCAGTTTTATTTTTTCTGATGTGATAGAAGTCTGGAAGTCCAGGGCTGGTGCAGACACTCAAAGAAGCCACGGGGAAGGCCAGGGTCACCGTGAGCTTCCTGCAGTCACTTCCTTAGACTGTGGCTTTCATCCGCATGGTCGTAAGGTGGATCTTCCAATACTAGGTACTGGATCTCTTTGCAAGGTGAAAAGTAGGGGGTAAAGCAAAGAACAAAACATACAGGGAGGAATTCAGGTTTAAGAATGACCCCTGTTCAAGAGCTTTCTCAGAAGGCCACGTGGGGACATCTGCTGATCTGTCAGTGGCCAGGGCTGTGGGACATGGATGGTACTAGCTGCAAGAAAACCTGGAAGAGATTTTTTAAAATTTAGATTAGCACACCTTACTAATCTGACAGAACCTGGATTCTCTTGATAATGGAAAAAGATAAGAGCGGATACCAGGGAAGCCACTAGAAGTATTTGTCACTCTTGGCTGGACAGCAGGCTGCAAACATGCCACCACTTCATGGAGGCGTCGTGCTCTGGTCGCAGTCCGTGTCCATCAGGTACCAGTAACAAACCGGTACTGAGAAGTAGCCTCACGTCACACAGATCTAAATATGCCACAGGTCAAGGGCATTGTCCAAAAGGAAATTAGGACGTTATCAAGGATGAAGCTATAGTAAAAATACTATATACAAACCTTTCTTGATGAGGCTTAAGGGTTATTTAGAGGAGTGAAACCTTAAAAATAAAGACGAAAAATTTATGAGCGGGACTCTGTTTTCATGATGAGAGAGTACGCGCAATCCCGTATTCATCAGAAAATCTCGCTGGAGCTTCTCTTGGGGCTCTGTTTCCATGATGAAAGAGTAAGTGCAATCCCGTATTCACCGGAAAATCTCGCTGGGGCTTCTCTCCCAGTGAGAATGTTCACATGCACAAGTGCAGGGACCACGGCTGGAATCATTTCCACATAGGAATGATCAGCGCTAATTGTATTTTAAAAGTTTTGTAAAAGAAATTTCTCCTAGCGTAAGTGCTCACAAGATTCATAAAAACAGAGGGGTTGCTGCAGGCAGTAATTGAGGAATGACTGCATGATTATTTTCAACCTCAGCAACCGTGACTTTGGGGGCACGAATTCTTCACTGTGGGGGGCTCCTGTGCACTGGAGGGGACTTAGCAGCATCCTGATGTCTTCTTACTACAAGTCAGGAGTATCTTCCCCCAGTTCCAACCACCAAAAATGTCTCTAGACATTGCCAAATGACGCCTGGACAGCCAAATCGTCGCCCGGCTGGGAACCCGTGCTGTAGACCAAGGGTCGGCCAAATTTTTCTGGAAAGGGGCAGATGACAGGAAGTATTTCAGACTTCACTGGCCACAAATGTTCTCTATCACACATTCTTCCTCCTTAAAGGTGGAACCACTGTTGTTAGCTGGCAAACCATACGAAGGCAGCTGGCCGTGGTTTGCGGCCCATTCACGACCTTCCCACATTCCTTACTTGACTGATTTCTCTCTTCAGCGTGATTTCTGTCATGAGGACTCCAGTGAGACGAGGAAGGGTTTCCCCAGCCACTGCATTTACAGAGATGCTCCCTAGTGTGCTTGTCATTACTCATGGACCCAGAAGGCTAGAAGTGGTCTGAAGTCATTTTGACATCAAATGCCAAGCTGGGATTTTGACATTAAATGCCAAGCTGCCATTCAGTCCTCCTGTGTTTGTTAAGAGCGGAACGTACCCCGAAGGCTTCTCCTTGCTACGGACGTACATTTTCACCCCCAGCGTGAGTTCTCACAAACCTCTTATGGGATGAGAACGCCTCGTCTTCCCACAGTTTTTACAGGAACTGGACTTCTCCCAAGTTCCGTGGATTCGTTTGCACCCAGTAAGGTGCGAGCTCACAGAGGCTTCCTCTTGCACCCACGAGGTCTGTTTCCGGTCTGAGTCATCCTGTGTCTTTAAAGCAGGCGCGCTCACTGGAGCCTTTTCCACACAGACGACACAAAGAGCTTCTCTCCCCGGTGAGTCTTCACGTGGCTCCTGAGGGATGAGTGGTCGCTGAAGGCTTTCCCGCAGACAAGGCATTCGTAGGGCTTCTCCCCAGTGTGGATCCTCCTGTGCACGTTCAGGTTGGAGCCTATGCTGAAGGCCTTCCCACAGTGATCGCATTCGTACGGTTTCTCCCCCGTGTGGCTTCGCATGTGCGTCTTCAGCGTTGACTGGTTCCTGAAGGCCTTGCCACACTGCCTACACTCAACGCGTTTCTTTACCAGGTGAATGCTCATGTGCCTCCGCCGGGATAAGTAGTCACCGAAGACTTTCCCGCAGGCGGCGCATTCGTAGCGTCTCTCTTGCGTGTGTATCTTCCTGTGTGCGGTGAGGTTTGAACTCGCGCTGAAGGCTTTCCCGCAGAGATCGCACCCGTATGGTTTCTCTCCAGTGTGAGAGTTCATGTGAGTCTTAAGGATGGACTGGTTTCGGAAAGTCTTCCCGCACTGCCGACATTCCACGGGTTTCTTGACGATGTGAGTTCTCATGTGTTTCCTCCGGGACACGAGGTCGCCAAAGGATTTCCCGCATTCTTTACATTCATAGGTCTTCTCCACCATGTGGTTCTTCTTGTGCAAATTAAAGTTCGACTTCCAGCGGAAGGCTTTGCCGCACTGCGTGCACGCGTAGGGCTTCTCCCCCGTGTGATTCCGCACGTGCTCTTTGAGGTGGGAGGGGTGCTGGAAAGCCTTCCCACAGTCGTGACACTCGTAGGGCCTCTCTCCGGTGTGGGTTCTCTTGTGTGCAATGAGGTGGCAGCTGCGGCCGTACGCCTTCCCGCACTGATCGCACTTGTAAGGCCTCTCACCAGTGTGGACTCTCATGTGGATTTTCAGGGCCGAGAGGGTGCGGAATGCATTTCCACACTGACTGCAGTCAAAGGGCTTCTCTTTGAGGTGAGTTCTTGCGTGGCTCCTAAGGGCTGAAGGGTCGTTGAAGGCTTTCCCGCAGTCGCTGCACTCGTAAGGCTTCTCCCCCGTGTGGATTCTCCTGTGCCGTGTGAGGGACGCGCTCGTGGTGAAGGCTTTTTGGCACTGATGACATTCGTGCATTTTTCTCCCGTCGTACATGCTCACGTGCTGAGTGAGGTGCGGCCTGCCCTTGAATGCTACCCCGTAGTCGCGGCGGTGATAGGGCCTCTTGCCAGCCTGCCTTCCCATTGGCTGAGTGAGATGAGGGCCCATGCCGAAGACTTCCAACAAGTGAGCGTATTCCGTGGACTTCTCTGCAAGACCGGCTCTTTCCTGTTGGTTAAGACATGAGTGTTAAGGCAATTCTCATATTCATTGCAACTCTAAGCGTCATCCCCACATACACTGCTGTGAACAGATAGAAGTGCATTACTCTGACTAGAGCTGTCACCATCTGCCGGGCAGACGTGCTGTCCCTGCCCCGTTTGAGCTCCATCAAAGACAACAGGTGAATGCCAGGCCACAAGGCTCCACGTATGTTACTCTTTTTTTTGTTTGTTTTGTTTTGAGACTGAGTCTCGCTCTGTCGCCCAGGCTGGAGTGCAGTGGCGCAATCTCGGCTCACTGCAGCTCCGCCTCCCGCTTTCACGCCATTCTCCTGCCTCCTGAGTATCTGGGACTACAGGCGCCCACCACCACGCCCGGCTAATTTTTTGTATTGTTAGTGGAGACGGGGTTTCACTGTGTTAGCCAGGATGGTCTCACTCTCCTGACCTCCTGATCCCCCCGCCTCAGCCTCCCAAAGCGCTGAGATTACAGGCGTGAGCCACCACGCCTGGCCCACGTATGTTACTTTTTCAAAGCTTTTGGCATATGGCATTTCTTCACTGTTTAAAACTGAATTGACCCTGGGTGCGGTGGCTCCAGCCTGGCATCCCAGCACTTTGGGAGGCTAAGGCAGGTGGACCACCTGGGGTCAGGAGTTCAAGACCAGCCTGGGTAACATGGTGAAACCCCATCTCTACTAAAAATACAAAAATTAGCCAGGCATGGTGGTGCACACCTGTAATCCCAGCTACTGGGGAGGGTGGCACAGGAGAATCACTTGAGCCTGAAAGGTGGAGATTGCAGTGAGCTGAGATCGTGCCATTGCACTCCAGCCTGGGTGACAAGAGCAAGACTCTGTCTCAAAAAACAAACAAGAAAAAACCACTGAATTGAGGCTGGGTGTGGTGGCTTAAGTCTATAATCCCAGCGCTTTGGGAGACCAAGGCAGGTAGATTGCTTGAGGCCGGGAGTTCAAGACCAGCCTGGGCAACATGGTGAAATCCTACCTCTGTGAAAGACAGAAAAATTAGCCAAGTGTGGTGGCACACACCTATAGTCCCAGTTGCTCAGGAGGCTGAGGTGGGAGGATGGCTTGGGCCTGGGGGGCAGAGGTTGCAGTGAGCCAAGATGGTGCCACTGTACTCCAGCCTGGGCAACAAGAGCAAGACTCTTTCTGCCCTCCAAAAAATAAATACACACCACCAAAACTGAATTGATATGTAAGTGTACAACATAAATATAAAATAAAACAAAAACTGCATTGAGCCCCAACACTCAATATCTGAGACATAGCTATAAAAATCTTTGCTCAGAGGCACTTTAGGTGAAGTAGTCTGTTAGGTTTAGGGTTGTCCCCAACTTGGTAATACCCAATGTCTCTGAAACACAGTTTCCTCCGAGGAAAGCTGCTTGCCCTGGTGTTTGAACTGCTTTTCTAACCTAGGCTGCCCCAGTCTCCTGAGATGTGGAAGGAAGATCCAGAATTATCCCAAGGAAATCTTACCATTGTCACACCACTGGGCGTTTCCTTCCCAAAAATATCTTCCATAAGAAGCGACCACTTGGTTTTAGATGGAGTCTCCCAATCTGAAACAAATTGGAAAAGTATTAATTTGTTGGAAAAGGAAAATGGTGGGATGATGGTACAATGACACGTGGATTTCTTGGCAGATCCTAGGGCTATGTAAGGAAAAGTGGTGCAAAAGCAATTGTTAAAAAATCTGGTCACGTGAGATACTTGGCAATGCCAGGGGTAGAAATTTGAGTCAATTCAGGCCTGATGCGATGGCTCATGCCTGTAATCCCAGAACTTTGGGAGGACAAGGCGGGTGGATCACCTGAGGTCAGGTTTTCGAGACCAGCCTGGCCAACGGGGTGAAACCCCATCTCTACTAATAATACTAAAATTAGCTGGGCATGGTAGCATCATGCCTGTAGTCCCAGCTACTCTGGAGGCTGAGGCACGAGAATCACTTGAACCTAGGAGGCAGAGGTTGCAGCGAGCCGAGATCACGCCACTGCACTCCAGCCTGGCAACAGAGTGAGACTCCGTCTCAAAAAAAAAAAAAAAAAGAAATTTAAGGCAATTCAGAAAGATGTTGATAATGACAGAAAGAGGATGATCAGGAACATCAAATATGAAAGAATGGGACAAAGAGCCCAATAATGGGAATGTGAAAGTCAAAGATGAAGGAGTGTGTGGACCAAAAGATTTGTCAGAGAATGGATGGGCAAAAAGAGGGAAAGAACATCTCTCAATTTCCCTGGATGACACTCCCTAACCTACCTCCCTCCACCCCAGTCACTGAATAGAGGTAGAGTCACAGCACCGCTGTTCGCCTGGGGCTCGCTCACCTGCACAAGCGCCCTGGTGAGTGCCCCTCTCCTCTGTCCTTGGCTCCTCCTCCTGCTCCAAGTGTGAGATGAGGCTGGGTTTGCCGACCTGATACCCTACACTCACGGGAAAGACACAGGTTGAGGGAGGGCCACGCAGAGGACCATTTCCATTAGCCTGGGCTCAACACTTGGGTCTTCAGTGTTCTGAGGGTGGACAAGTCTGACTTAGGAGCAGCAAAGTGGTGGTGCCAAAATTTCTAAGGGATACAGTAAAAGTTTTTGATTGATAGAAAACAAAACCGCAGGCAAGGCATGGTGGCTCGTGCCTGTAGCCAGGAGTTCAAGATCAGTCTGGGCAACATAGACTCCTTCATCACCAAAAATAAATTAAAAAAAAAAAAAATGAAATAGGAAATAAGATCACAAACACCCACACACTGATCCTTGGAGTGGGGATTTCGTATCTCAGAAGCCCATGCCCAAGCTCAGACACGCACCGAGAACCCCCAGGGTCCCTGCGATGGACGGGCCTCAATACCCAGGAGAGGCCCCATGAGCATGGGTGCTGGGGCTGATTGTTCACGGCTGTGTTCTGAACCCCTGCATAGTTCCTAGGTCACAGAACATACTCAAACAAAAACATCTAATTCATGAACGAATAAATGGAGAAATGGCACTGGCCTTACCCAGTGAAGTGAGGTTGCTGTAGTTCTCCAGCATTACATCTTTGTACAGTTTTCTCTGAGAAGAATCCAGCAAGGGCCACTCTTTCTCGGTAAAGTCCACGGCGACATCTTGGAAAGTCACCGATTCCTGAAACGCCCCACAAACTTGGGGTCAGCAAGGAACCAGCCTAATGGTGTTCATGGTAAGATGGCTGAGGCTGAAGACTGGGCATGAGAGACCCAACACAGGATTTCTAGATGGCCTGCTACGGGGCTCAACATTTCCTCCAGGCAACAGTCCTCAGACATCCTCTCTCCCCAATGAGGCCATCTTGTCCTGTCCCGTCGCTTCAAAAGCAACCCTGACAAGGGACTCATCTCCCTCCGCTTGTAACCCACTCTGAGAACTTTTCGCTTTATTTACCCCCATCTCTGGGGTTGAGCATAGGCCTGAGCATTTTGCAAGCATGAGGGAGATAGGTGCTACATAAATCACTTCCCCTGACTTCCCCAACACCAAGACAGCCCCAATATTCCTTGGCTCTCTCTTGGGCCCCGTTCTGGCATCCATTGCCTGAGATGAAGTTCTGAAAGAATTCCAGCATGCACTGGTGGGTGTTTTAGGAAGTGCCTCTCCTGCTCTAGGGACCCAGAGATCTTAGAGCACCTGGGAACCAACACTGGGCGTGTGAGGCTCCAGACCACTGCACGCGAACAGGTCCAAATTCTGGGGACAGGAACGGTCTTTTGAAGAAAGAGAAAATTCTGACTCCTGGAGACGGGTGGAGTCCTGGGTGGACGTGGCTGGAGGAGAAAAGAGGGTTCATGAGAATCAGAGCCCGCTCTGCCTCATAATACAACACTTGCAAACCAGGAAACTGTTCCACACTGACTCTGAGTGTTCACATCCTCAATCCTCTCTCTCTCTTCCTCCCCCCACCTCTCTTGCACACATCAGTTTCATAACAAGTCAGAGCAGCCCTGTTCCACCCAAAACAGAAAGAGGGTGGTGGGCTATGTACTCCTAAGAAGTGACACAGTCCCAGCCTAGGAGTGAAGAAACATGCAAGCTCTGAGAGCTAGTTGTGACCTTGCTGAAGTTGATCAAAATAATAAATGCGGTAACGCAGGGTTACCCATTACCTGCATCCTCTTCATGCATCAATGACACGGACCCTCCCCCGCTCCCAGACCCACGAAGACCCTCAGCGGACGCAGTCACTGGGGCGGTTGCTGGGGCTCTGTTCCCACCCCTTTTCCACTTGCCCATCCTCTCCCAGAAGCCCTCTATGGTGCACGTATCTTGCACCCCATCAAGTGGCAGGGGCCTCTTATGCTCACTTTCTCAGGGCACGCACTGACCCAACAACTTACCAAATGTGGGGGACAGAGCTGCCATCCTCAGAGAATCGCGGTCAATTTGCCTGAGCAGGGCACCGGGACAACCAGGAAGCTACTCTCTTGCTCTCATGTGACTCTCCAAGCTGGCATCTGTAGCAAATGAAAGAACACCGGGAGTAGTCAAAGGCTATCTGTCTCTCCTGCTCACCGAAGAAAACTCCAGTTTTGTTTTTTGACATTTCCTCTTTTGAGCAGCAAGAGCTGCCTGATCCTGGACTTTTATCTTACTTAGGTAAACTCTCCCAGCAACGTGGTGGGGGGACAGCCCCTGATCTGCTGTAAGTGGGTTCAGAATTACTCTTCCTAGGTGATTTGCCACCAAGCATGACTCTGTGAAACCCCCTCGCTTGTTAAAACACTCTGGTCCTAGACTTCTGCTCTTCCTTTACCTTCAAGGCCTGCAATCATTTAGGACGGCTCTATCCATGAAGATGGTCCACCCAGGACCAACCATGAGTTCCAAACTCCAATGCCCTTTGCACCCACATTCCACACCAATATATACATCCTTGGGCCATGGCCTGGACGGCATCATCACTAGAATCAGCCTCACCTCACAGGCAATGGTTTGGAAATCTGCATTCTGGGCAAAGTCTCCCATGCAACGTTCTTCTCACATCAACTCTCTCGCTTCAGAGATTCGCAACCACCTATGCTTCTGCCAACTTGCTCCCTAATGGCCACCTCCTCCACTCACTGAATCTGAATTTAAAAATCTTTTGAGATGAATCAGACACTTATAAATTCATACAGAACATTTTCAGTGAGCTATGATCATGTACTCCAGACTGGGCAATAGAGTGAGAGTCTGTCTCTAAAAACAGAAAAAAGAAAAAGAAAAACAAAAAAAAAGAAAAAAGAAAAATGAACAGTGAACAGTGAACCACGGATTGGGAAAAAATATCTGCAATGCATACACCTGAAAAAGAATTCATTCTCAGATTAAAGAACTCCTACAAAGGAGTGCAAAAGGCTTATTGAAAAAAATAAAAAGAACTCCTTCAAAACAGCAAGAAAAAAAGAACATCGACCCAACAAAAGGGGCAAACAACTTTAATTAATAAACAGACATTTCACAAAACCAGTAAGAATCACATCCAAGGGTGCTGAACCTCATAGTAATTAGAGAAATGCAAATTAAAACTAGAGTGGCCAAAATAAAAAAGACAACCAATACTAAATGCTGCTGAGTTTGGGACACACTGGCATATCCCGATGGTGAGACTGTGAAATAGTTCAACTGCTTTGGAAAACACTTTGGCAGTTTTTTTTCCTTCTTCTGAGACGGAGTCTTGCTCAGTCGCCCAGGCTGGAGTGCAGTGGTGTGATCTCGGCTCACTGCAAGCTCCGCCTGCCTAGTTCACACCATTCTCCTGCCTCAGCCTCCCAAGTAGCTGGGACTACAGGTGCCCGCCACCAAGCCCGACTAATTTTTTTGTATTTTTAGTAGAGACGGGGTTTCACCGTGTTAGCCAGGATGGTCTTGATCTCCTGACCTCGTGATCCACCCACCTCGGCCTACCAAAGTGCTGGGATTAGAGGCGTAGCCACCGCGCCCAGCCCACTTTGGCAGTTTTTAACAAGCACACCATCTATCTGACCCACCAATTCTGCTGCTAGATATTTACATAAGAGAAATTTCAAACAATTTATATCCACAAAGACTCATACAAAAATGTCTGTGTCAGTCTGATTCCTAATAGCCAAACACTGTAAACAATCTAAACATCTATCAACCAGACAATGGAAATACAAATTGCAATATGTTTACAGAACAGAATACAACTCTGCAATAAAAAGAAACTATGCAGACACACAACATGGAGAAATCCCTACGATGCTGGCCCAAAGAAGCTGGACACACAAGAAATGCTCTGATTGCAATAATATGATGTCCATGATGGCAAAACGTATTTAAGTTGACAGGATTGAAAAAAAAAAAAAAAAAAAAACAAGATTGCTTCATTGGAGGATCACAAGACAGGGAAAGACTGAAAGAAGCAAAGGGAACTTTCTAGGGTGATAAAATGTTATTTATTTTCAGATATACAGTGTACACAATTCTCAAAAATTCAAACTGATCACCTAAGACAGACCAGTGCATTTTCTTGAACATATATTAAACTCTGCTTAAAAAAAAGAAAAAAAAAGGGGGCTTTCTTACCTTCTTGCTTCTAGTTATTTAAATATTCTTCTCACAACTGATCTATGACTTCCTCTTTTCCTTCTGTGACAGACAAAGAGATGTCTGCCCTCCCTTCCTGAGGCAATTCTTTCAAATCTGCTCCAGGCCCATCCCCTTCTCTGGACCCTCGCACTACCTGGCTCTCCTTTACTTTCAGCCCCATTTCTCTCCTGCTAGACAATTTCCCATGCATGGACACCTGCTCAGGTCTATCCTATCTTGAAACCAAGGCCTGCCCTGGCTCCCCTTAGCGCCCCCTTCCGAGCAAAAACTTAGGAGCAGTTTATATTCACCATCTCCCAATTCAGTACACCCAGCATCCACTACCATCATCCCCATCCTCACAGAAAATACAATTTACTCCTTTTTTGTTTTCCTTTTTGTTGAGACAGAGTCTCGCTCATCGCCCAGGCTGGAGTGCAGTGGCCGGATCTCAGGTCACTGCAAGCTCCGCCTCCCGGGTTTACACCATTCTCCTGCCTCAGCCTCCTGAGTAGCTGGGACTACAGGCACCAGCCACCTCGCCGGCTAGTTTTTTGTATTTTTTAGTAGAGACGGGGTTTCACTGTGTTAGCCAGGATGGTCTCGATCTCCTGACCTCGTGATCCGCCCGTCTCGGCCTCCCAAAGTGCTGGGATCACAGGCTTGAGCCACCGCGCCCGGCCTACAATTTACTCCTGTGTCAGTGAATCCAGTAAATGCACTTCAGTCTTAGATTCTCACCAAAATTTGGTGTCTTATTTTCTTTGAGAATAATTCTCTATTCTCGGCTCCTCTACAGCTGTCTCCTGGTTCTTTCCCTGCTTCTCTGGATCATCTGACCAGAGGTCCTCTTTCACCACTAAAGGCTGATTCCACTCAAGAGCCACCATTCCCCCACATACCTCATGCTTTGCCCAGGTAATCACACCTACTCATTTAACCTGAATCCCCATCTCTAATACTTAAAGTTCCAGCAGGAACTCGAGATCGTATTCCCTTTGCCTAGGAAAAGCCACCAGTAAGACATCTCATACAAAAACCAGTTCCAGTCAGGAGCAGTGGCTCCCGCCTGTAATCCCAGCACTTTGGGAGGCCGAGGTGGGTGAGGCACCTGAGGTCAAGAGTTCAAGACCAGTCTGACCAACATAGAGAAACCCTATCTCTACTAAAAATGCAAAAAATTAGTTGGGCATGGTGGCGTGTGACTGTAATCCCAGCTACTTGGGAGGCTGGGGCAGGACAATTGCTAGAACCAGGGAGGCGGAGGTTGAGGTGAGCCGAGATCACACCATTGCACTCTAGCCTGGGCAACAGAGTGAGACTCCGTCTCAAAAAAACAACAAAAAAAACCAACAACAACAAAAAACACAAGCAAACAAAAAAAAAACTACTTTGATACACTAAAACTAGGGAAAGCAAAAGTAAAGACATAAAGATTAAAGCAGAGATAAATGAAATAGAGCACAGAAGGAGAATTAATGAAAACAAAAGTTGGTTCTTTCAAAAAGATCAACTAAAGTGACAAAACTACAGCTAGAATTACTAACAAAAAAAGATGCAAGTAACTAAAATCATCAGTGGAAGTGGGACATTACTACCGACCTTACGGAAATTGAAAGGGCTGTAAGAGAATGCCATGAACAATTATGCACCAACACGTTAGATTATCTACACTAGCAGTGTGCACTTTATTTCTATTATTATTACATTGTAATATATGGTAAAATAATTATACAACTCACCATAATGTAGAATCAGTGAAAGCCCTGAGTGTGTTTTCCTGAAACTAGATGGTCCCATCTGGAGGTGATGGGAGACACTGACAGATCATCAGGCATTAGATTTTCATAAGCAGTGTGCAATCTAGATCCCTCACATGTGCAGTGCACAATAGGGTTTGCACTCCTATGAGAATCTAATGCTGCTGCCGATCTGACAGGAGGTGGAGTTCAGGTGGTAATGTGAGTGATGGGGAGCTGCTGTAAATACAGAAGAAGCTTCACTCACTTGCCCTCCGTTCACCTCCTGCTGCAGGGCCTGGTTCTTAAAAGGCCAGGGACCGGTATCTGTCTGTGGCCCAGGGCTTGGGACCACTGCTCTAGATGTATCAAATTCCTTGAAACATACCCAAACAAGCTCTAGAAGAAAAAGAAAATGGAGAGACCTATAACAAGAGACTGAGTCAGTCATCAAAAGCCATTAAATAAAAAGTCCAGGACCCTAGGCGCGGTGGCTCACACCTGTAATCCTGGCACTTTCGGAGGCCGAGATGGGCAGATCACCTGAGGTCAGGAGTTCGAGACCAGCTGGGCCAACATGGTGAAACCCCGTCTCTACTAAAAATACAAAAATTAGCTGGGCGTGGTGCCAGGCGCCTGTAATCCCAGCTACTCAGGAGGCTGAGGCAGAAGAATCACTTGAACCTGGGAGGTGGAGGATGCAGTGTGCCGAGATCACACCATTGTACTCCAGCCTGGGGGACAAGAACAAGACTTCTCTCAGAAAAAAAAAAAAAAAAAAAAAAGTCCAGGACCAAGTGGCTTCACTGACAAACCCTACCAGACATTTAGAATTAATGTCAAGGACATCATCAAGAAAGTGAATGAGACATAGAATGGTAGAAAATATTTGGAAATCATGTATGTGATAGGGATTTAATACCATTCTGAACTGAACAACAAAGACAATCCAATAAAAAAGTGTGCAGGGGACTGGAACAGAACAGACATTTCTTCAAATATATACAAAAGAACTGTAAACACATGAAAAGACGATTAACAGCATCAGTCATGAAGGAAATAACATCAAAACCACAATAAATTGGCAAGGTATGGTGGCCCACACCTCGGGAGGGGATTTAATTTGCTTTGTATGAACCTGTCTCCTCTGTGCGGTTTCCGCCGCGACTCGCATAACTACCCTGAGGTAAGAACCGTGATGCTGCTGCTTTAACATGTGACTCAGGTCAATCAACAGTATCTCCACTGTGAAACATTACCAGGGTTGTAACAATCTTTCTCGACATCAATGGATACTTCTGCTATTGGAATTGTTTTAGATACTCAGAAACATTTCAAAACAATAATATATGAAGTGTGTTTTAATGTAGAAACTCTGCCTTGGGGATTCATTATTCAACACCAGATTTGATCTTGGCCCAACTCGAACATGCATGACGCTTTCGTTCTTTTTACAAAGCCCTTTCCCGGTCCTTGTGCCTTTAGGTTCTAACATTGAATCACTGCTGAGGAGGGGGAGAGAGGGTGACAGAGGCTCAGTCACTGAGGCACAGTACCTCCATCCTCACCTTGCATTCATTCATTCATGCTCAACTAACAAGCTTCTGCAGCTCCCGTTCCACCTCTCCCCGCCAACATTAATGCCAGTTCTACAAATAACAACATGTGTAGTGTTTACTGTGTACAAGGTACGAGACATTCTCCTGAGTCTTTCCAGGGCCACTCCTATTTAATCCTCACAACCTCCCGGAATTATTCTCAAGTACCCAGAGAATAAGGCACCAAGGGACCGAGCCACTTGGTCAAGGTCATAGGTGGAAGTTGTGAACCCGGCAGATGTGACTGCAGAGCCACATCTTGTTGCCTCTCAAAATGACCCATGTCACCTATACAGTCCCCTACGTGGGAACCCCTTGACACTACATCTTGACCTTTCCTCTGCCTGACCTCCTGACACACGGCCTTGCTCACTATGAATCCCCTCTTCCTGGGAATGCCACTGCTCTTGCAGCCGTGGGTCCCAGGCTGTCCTCACATCTCCGGTTGCTCTTTTGAAGACTCTGGCTTGAGATCCCTCCTCTGCCTAGCTCCTAAAGGTCAGGGTTCCCCTGGGCCCCTTGTCCCCCATCTCCCACGGGTCCATATTGTGAAATACCCCCCAACCTTTGGGGGTGCTGACACCCAGGTTCTGATTGCACTTCTGTGAAGTTCTACCTATCCCTGACGTCTCAGGTGATGGCCCCTTGATGCAAGCCCACAGTTCTGCCCCTTCCCCTCCCAAAAGTGGGTTCATCAAAACTCAGTTTTCTCGGCTGGGCATAGTGGCTCATGTCTGTAATCCCAGCAGTTTGGGAGGCTGAGGTGGGCAAATCACCCGAGGTCAGGAATTCAAGGCCAGCCTACCCAGCATGGCAAAACCCCGTCTCTACTAAAAATACAAAACTTAGCTGGGCATGGTGGCAGGTACCTATAATCCCAGCTACTCAGGAGGCTGAGGCAGGAGAATTGCTTGAACCCGGGAGGCAGTGGCTGCAGTGAACTGAGATCGCGCCACTGCACTCCAGCCTGGGTGACAGAGTGAGACTCCGTCTCAAAAATAAACTAAACCAAACCAAAACAAAAAACTCAGTTTTCTCATCTGGAAGACTTTAACACTGGGTTATGTATGGAACTCTAGAGACTTAGTAAACAAACATTCACTCTAAAATGCCATCATCATTAAAATAAAATGACCATTGACGATTTCACAATTACTTAACAGAACTGTTCATTCATAGTGGGTGCCACTCTCCACTCCCTGGTACCTGCCTCACCCAGAATGACCCAGACTGAAAGGCAGCCAGATGGCTACTTAGTATCCCTACTGCAACTACCAACAGGACCCCACACTACACACCTACAACTGTGTTGTCACCAGCCTCCCCACATTGATGGCAGCTCCAGCCTCCCAGGAGCTCAAGTCAAAAGCCTCGCTCGTCACCACCTTCGACTCTCCTCTCTTTTCCGTACTCCACATCTGCACTGCCAGCAAATCCTGCCAGCTTTATCTTTAAAACTTAATCCAAAAATCTGGTTGCTTCTCACCACCTACACTGCTACTGCCTTGGCATAAGGCATTGCTTCTCTTCTAGAACATTCCAGCCACTTCCTAACTGGTCTCTCTGGCTGCTGTCCCTGACTTCCCTTAGTTTCCATGGCAGCCGTAACTTCATAGGTAAAATGTAGATCACATCGCTCCTCTGTTCAAGATCCTCTGACGGTGTCCCATCTCACCCAGACCAAGGGTCCAGGTCCCTGCCACCTCACTGACAACTCCCTCTGCCACCAGACCCTCACCCAAGCCACGCAAGCCTCACTGCTGTGCATCAGGCCCCGCCAGCCATGCTCCCACCTCAGAGTCTTTGCACCTGCTGCTTCTCTGCTTGAAATGTTTCCCGCACATTCTCTGTGTGCCGGGCCCCCTCTCATCCTTCGGATCTTTATTCAACTTTCCCTGTCCTGATCTGGCTTTCACTGACCACTCTTTTCTTTTTTAAGGGATGGCGTCTCGCTCTGTCGCCCAGGCTGGAGTGCAGTGGTGCGATCTCAGCTCACTGCAACCTGCACCTCCTGGGTTCAAGTGATTCTCCCGCCTTAGCCTCCCAAGTAGCTGGGACTACAGGTGTGCTCCACTGTGTCCGGCTAATTTTTGTACTTCTAATAGAGACAGGGTTTCACCATGTTGGCCAGGCTGGTCCTGAACTGACCTCAGCTGATCTGCCCACTTTGACCGCTCTTTAAAATGCAAACCCCTGCTTCTTTCAATCCCAATTCTCCACTCCTTTTCTTTTTCCCCAAAGCACTAATCTCCAAGTAATATTCTGTGTAAGTAAGATTAGGCTCTATTTTTTACTGCAAAAACAGACAAGCCCAAATCTCAAGGACTCGATACACTGGAAAGTTTATGCCTTGCTCATGTCACTTGTTCAACCCAGGCTGGTGTCAAAAGTTTTCCTGCTGCTCAAGGATGCCACTTGTCTCTGAACCAGCTGACACCCTTAGCCATCTTTGTCACAGATGATGAGCAGGAAGCTGGACAACTATGCATTCTGTCGTCTATATTTTGACCCTGAAGCACTTGCAGCCCACTGGCCAGAACTAGTCACATGTCTCTGCCAGCTCCAAGGATCCTGGGAAATGTAGGACAGCACACATTATTATCTCTCTGCTGTCTCCTCCATGCACACTACGTAGTTTACTTGTTTTGATTTCCTGTGTGCCCAACTAAAAAAATGCATTCCAGGTAAGTAGGGACTTTTTACTTTGCTGCTATTTTGTTCACCATTCCAGTGCCTGATATAAACAAGACAATAAGTAGGGAATGAAAGAATGAATGGATGATGAGCAAGCAGATCTACATTTGCCTTCATACTGAGACAGCCACCCAGGGGATGCCACCTTGGGAGGACCATAAAGGAGGGGCCTATGGAATGTAGGGGGTCTGGGATCTCCTCAGAAGGTCCTGTGAAATTAAACAGTAACCCAGGTACTAGGACACAGTCCTATGGCTTAGCCCAACACCCTGGGACCAACATCCACCACCACCCTCCAGGAGGGACAAGGTGCCCAGAGGGCTGGAGCTTAGAGAGTGCACCCACATCAATTAAAAGTCTGTGGAACCTTGTTGATATTTTGCAATGATGCAAACCAGAGCTCAGAGTGGAGCTTCTGGTCAATTTCTCACCCGAGTGATTCTATCACTTTCAGGGGTTGTCAGTGCTGGGTGATGGTGTATTAGTCCATTCTTGCACTGCGATAAAGAAGTACTTGAGACTGGGTAATTTATAAGAAAAGAGGTTTAATTGGCTTACAGTTCTGCAGGCTCTACAGGAAGCATAGTGGTATCTGCTTCTGGGGAGGTCTCGGGAAGCTTCCAATCACAGAAGGCAACAGGGAAGCAGGAAAGGCACATGGTGAAGCAGGAGCAAGAGAGCAAGGGGTGGGGGCGGGAAGGTGCCACACACTTTTAAATGACCGGATCTCAGAAGAACTCACTCACTATCATGAGCACAGTACCAAGGGGGATGGTGCTAAACCATTCATGAGAAATCCGCCCCCATAATCCAATCGCCTCCCACCAAGTCCCACCTCCAAGACTGGGAATTACATTTCCATATGAGATTTGGGTGCGGATACACATCCAAACTGTATCAGAGTCTCAAAGAACTGGTGGCCCTGAATACAAAAGAAGCAGGAAGATTTCAGCATCTAGGTGACCCCAGCAGGATGTGGAGCAGGGAGTCTAGAACAGCCATAGGATCTATGAACTCAGAGACGTTGTGCCCCGTATCTACATGATAAATGAAACAAAACCAGGATCATCAGAATGCTGTCACCATGGATTAGAACGGACAGGTTAATTTTTCAGAGCTGTTGGGGTTGCTTAATTTCTCCTTTGATTTTCTTTACAGCATGGTGAAAGCAGTTCTGTTTTTCTATTTCTACACATCTTACTCTATTCTCATTGGCATCTGTTTTTCTATTCAGCAGAGCCAGGACTGGGATGAGGCAACCAAAGTTGCTAGACGAGAATGTGGTATTTAAGGAAGCATTTCCAGTGTCAAACACCACGTTGGCTCAGAGCTAGTGGCTCCCTAGCTCTGCAGTCACAAACCTCACCCTTGCTCCAGCCCTGCTCCTCTGTTTTAGAAGATCTGCCTCCTCCGTCAAGTTTGTGGTCCAAAACAAACATTGCCCAAAACTGTTCCATTGTGAGCTCTCTCGTGACCATAATTCTCCCAATATTTGATTTTATCCCCATATTCAACTTAATCCCAGTATCCCAGGATATTCAGAATTTGCAGACGTAAATATTGTAGAGAGAATAATTCTTTTGTTAATTTTACTGACTGGTATTTCTGCCCTTGCTAGAACTATTTCTACCACTGTTATTCATGTAAATATAGGCCCAGCGCGGTGGCTCATGCCTGTAATCTCAGCACTTTGGAAGGCTGAGGTGGGCAGATCATTTGAAGTCAGGAGTTCAAGACCGGCCTGGCCAACATGGTGAAACTCTGTTTCTATTAAAAATACAAAAAAATTAGCCGGGCATGATGGCACACGCCTGTAGTCCCAGTTACTTGGGAGGCTGAGGTGGGAGGATCGCTTGAACCTTAGAGGTGGAGGTTGCAGTGAGCCAAGATCATGCCACTGCATTTCCAGCCTGGGTGACAGAAATGAGACTCTGTCTTTAAAAAAAAAAAAAAATTATATATATATATATATATATACACACATATACACACACACACACACACATATACAGAGAGAGAGAGAGAGAAAGAGAGAGAGAGAGAGAGAAGGCAACAAAGGTTGTGAGAACATCATATGCCATTTTCTTGTTCCAGAAATGCGTTACATTAGTAAATCAACATACCCTCCTTTCAACCAGCTAGATGAGATATCCCAGGGGGTGGGGAGCAGGGTAGGAATTCTGTTTCCAACAAGCAACCTAGGAGCCCCAATTAAACCTTCCACGCATAACTATTTCAAACGCAACACAAAGTGCAGACAGATGACATGTTTCAAATTCATGTACTGGCAAGAAATTAACATTCAGAAAATTAAAAATTTATGATTTCTAAAGGGCAATTACAATTGCTAAAATGAAAGCAAAATGGAAACCTACAACAAAAGCCCTAAGTAAATAGCTTTTAGTTTACACACAGACAATAATAATAATTTGTTTCTTAAATATTGGCTGCTGCATAAGTGTCCCCTGGAGCACTTTAACTCTGACATCCAGATCATATCTCAGTTCAATTAAGTAAGTCTCTTTGAGGGTGGGCTGATGTATTAGTACTTTAACAAACTCTACATGAAATTTTTACGAAAGCTGAAGCTTAAAAGCTAGTTGTAGCAATAAATGCAAGGGAAGCACAGAAAAAGAGTTGAGGAACACAAATACAGCTAAGAACCATGCGGGGGCAGAAGATAAAGAATTGAACCATTTCTAACTGGAGTTACAGATGAGAGACAGAGAAGGAGCCTAGGCAATTACTGAAAAATATAGTAGCTGTAGATTTTTCATTTTGGAAGGAAAATATAAACAGATTGAAGAGAGATAAATATCTTAGGCACAATGAACCAGATAATGGTAAAAAGAATATCTTAACAGGAGCCAGAGGAAAAAAAGGCAAGTTACCTTTTAAGCAATAATTCTCAAACTTTAAGTTACATCAGAGTCACCTGGAGGTCTTCTTAAAACACTGTAAATATCTCTCTATTAAGAAACAAAGCAAGCCTGGGCATGGTGGCTCACACCTGTAATCCCAGCACGCTGGGAGGCCAAGGCAGGTGGATCACTTGCACGCAGGAGTTCAAGACCAGCCTGGGCAATGTAGCAAGACCCTATCTCAAAACAAAACAAAACAAAAAACTCACACTTCTAGGCCCCATCCCCAGGTTGCTGATTCAGAAGATCTGGGGTGTAGGGTCAATGAGTATGTATTTCTTTTTTTCTTTTTTTTTTTTGAGACGGAGTCTTGCTCTGTCACCCAGGCTGGAGTGCACTGGCGCGATCTCAGCTCACTGCAACCTCCACCTCCCGGGTTCACACCATTCTTCTGCCTTAGCCTCCTGAGTAACTGGGACTACAGGTGCCCGCCACCACGCCCGGCTAATTTTTTGTATTTTTAGTAGAGACGGGGTTTCACCGTGTTAGCCAGGATGATCTCCATCTCCTGATCTCATGATCCGCTGGCCTCGGCCTCCCAAAGTGCTGGGATTACAGGTGTGAGCCACTGCGCCCAGCCTATGAGTATGTATTTCTAACAAGTTCCCAGGTGATGCTGATGCTGCTGGTAAGGAGACTGCCCCCAAAGAAACACTGCTTGGCCAATGTGGTGAAACCCTGTCTTTACTAAAAATACAAAAATTAGCTGGGTGTGGTGGCATGCACCTGTAATACCAGCAACTCGGTAGGCTGAGGCAGAAGCATTGCTGGAACTCAAGAGGCAAAGGCTGCAGTGAGACAAGATCACGCCATTGCACTCCAGCCTGGGCAATAACAGCCAGACTCCGTCTTGCGGGCAGGGGGGCGGGGGGAAGAAAGAAAGAAACATTAGACTGACAGCTGACTTCTCATCATTAACAGTGGAAGCCAGAAGATTATGGAACATCTTCATAGTTCTGAAATAAAATATAAAATTCTATTACCACCAAAAATGTCCACTGAGAAAGAAGGAAAAACACTAAGAGGAAAAGAGGTGTTTTCTGAGCACCAAAAAACAAAGTTCCTAAGGAACAAAGTTCCTGTGGGCTTGCAACCCACAGAAAAGAGACATCATAAAAGACATATGTCAGGGAGAAAGAAGTAATTAAAGAATGAAAGCAAAGAGTGGAAGAATTACACCAAAACGTGCAAGAACCAAGTAAAGTGCTCAAAGTGACAAAAGTGTGAGTATAATGTAACAAGAAATGATGGTATGCAATAGCAATAATAATTTCTTCTGAGGTTTAAAAAAGAACTAAATATGGTAAAACCCAAAGTGACAAACGTGTGAGTATAATGAAACAAGAAATGATGGCATGCAATAGCAATAATAATTTCTTCTGAGGTTTAAAAAAAGAACTCAATATGTGCAACTATGATATATCAATAAAAAAAAGAAAGAAAATGCATAAGAAAACCATGTAAATCAGGAGAGTACCATATATGCAAATCTAGATTTAATGAACAAGCATGGGTAAGAACTGTTTAGAACAACCACTGAAATAATAGAGTAAATAAATTCAAAATGTACAGAAAATAAAAAAGGAGAATGACAAAAATACACAAAAGAAGCTAGAGAAAAGAAAAAATAGAAGACAAATGTAAAATACAGAAGATGTTAATGGAATAAATGCTTTAACTAAAATACTAATATTCACAGAATAGATTAATCAAATTATATGCTATGTACAAGAGACATCTAAAATATAAGACTACAATAAGAGCCGGGTGCGGTGGCTCACGCCTGTAATCCCAGGGCTTTGGAAGGCCAAGGCAGGTGGATCACCTGAGGTCAGGAGTTTGAGACCAGCCTGACCAATATGATGAAACCCCATCTCTACTGAAAATACAAAAATCAGCTGAGCGTGGTGCCATGCGCCTGTAATTCCAGCTACTCGGGAGGCTGAGACAGGAGAATCACTTGAACCCAGGAGGTGGAGGTTGCAATGAGCTGAGATCATGCCATTGCACTCCAGCCTGGGCAACAAGAGCGAAACTCCATCTCAAAAAAGAAAAAAAAAAAAAGAACACAAAAACAATAAGAATGGAAATAAATGGATATAAGAAGGCAAGTAAAAAAAAAAAAAACTGGTTTGAATGTTAGTATCAGACAGAATAGATTAAGGCAAAAGGGCTCATAGAGAAAAATGAAGTATTACATAATAAAAAGTTATAAATCCAGAAGGAGGGGTGTGTGTGTGTGTACAAAACACAGCCTAAAAAAAAAGAAAACACAAAAATTAAAAAAAAAGGGGGGACAGAACTCTAAGGAGAAATGGATGAAGCCACTGCCAGAGCTCTCACAAATCCAGTTCAAAGCAGGCAATTCAATAAGTACAGGAAGATTGAACATGATGAAACAGCATTTCCTAACTATAAAATCCAACTTGTCTCAGAAAATGCTTGACCACAGAACATGCAGATGGCAAACAATCACCAAAAGATAACCAGAAAAAAAGTCACAGAAATGAAAAGTAAAAGAAAAAATTCTAAATCCGCATGCCAAAGAAGCCATATTTCATATTTAGAATTAAAATACAATAAAGTATGATACTGTAATTCTTTGGGACGTGACAGGCATTCAACATAAGAAACTGGAAAGAAACATCCCAAAAAGGAAGAAAATGATAACAAACAGAAAGTTATAAAATAGAAAACATATATATCATAAAGTGGTTCAATCAAGCCAGAAGTTCTTTTTTTTTTTTTTTTTTTTTTTGAGATGGAGTCTCGCTCTGCTGCCCAGGCTGGAGTACAGTGGCGCGGTCTCAGCTCACTGCAAGCTCCATCCGCCTCCCGGGTTCACGCCATTCTCCTGCCTCAGCCTCCCGAGTAGCTGGGACTACAGGCGCCCGCCGCTACACCTGGCTAATTTTTTTGTATTTTTAGTAGAGATGGGGTTTCACTGTGTTAGCCAGGATGGTCTCGATCTCCTGACCTCGTGATCCGCCCACCTCGGCCTCCCAAAAGGAAACTGACAACATTCTGATGGAATTTATTTTTGTAAAAAGCAACATATAATTATTACAAATAAAAAAGTGGATAACATTACAAATGTAGCAAGCAGTAAAAATATGAGTATGTTATGAACAACTTTGACTATACAATTTAAACCTCAGATGGAATAAATAAGTTCCTAAAGAAATTTTACTCATCATAACAACACAAAAAACCTGAATGCCCCGCAACCCTTAAAGAACAGAAACAATAGCTTTAAAACTTTCCACCAAGAAAACTCTGGACGCAAATGGTTTTTCCAGGTACCACTCCTGTTCTAAGGAACAAATGATTCTATTCTTATGCAAAACATTCCAGAGTTTAGAAAACAGAACACTTCTCATCCCATTTTATGAGGCTGGCATAAATCTGAAACAGAAAAGGAAAATTTCACTCAAGCATAGATCCAAAAACACCAAAGTATTAGCAAAAGAAGCCAAAAGTAACAAATAGTAACATGTCCTTTCCAAATTATTTACCAATACAAATTCAATGTCACAAGAGAAAATCAGTTGGTTTAATTTGCCACACTATAGGATAAAAAACAAAATTATATTATTCACTCATTCATTCATGACACAGCAGGACTGAGTGCCATCATTTAAGGTACTAGAAATGTATCAATAAACAGATACAAAAGTATCAATACAGATTTTGTATCAAACAGGTACAAAATGTATCAATAAACATCAATAAACAGATACATAATGGCAAAAAATAAAATAAAATCACTTGTTAAAAGCCTGCAGCAATTCACAAGAAAAACTCAAGTAGGAAAATAGAGGAGCTTCCTTTGCCTAATAAAAACTCTTCGAAAGAGAAGAAGAGAAGCCTTCGCAGACACAAATGACAATTCCCTTTTAGATCAGAAAAAAAACAGGCCTGCCTAGAGTGTGCCATCCAGAATCCAGTCAATGATAATGGAAGTCCCCAGCCAATTCAGCAAAAAAAAAAAAAAGACAATTTATCTTCTGTATAAGTATTTATATTTTCGTTTTGAATTGTACAGTTTCCTCGTCTATGAAGAACATCCAACAAACTACACAAAAGTTATTTTCTGAGCACCAAAAAACAAAGTTCTTAAGAATAAATAACAAAAACAACCTAAATCCTTTTTGCAGGTACTTATAAAACTTTACCGAGCCGGACATGGTGGCTCTCTCCTGTAATCCCAGCACTTTGGGAGGCTGAGGCGGGTGGATCACCTGAGATTAGGAGATCTAGACCAGCCTGGCCCACAGGCTGAAACCCCATCTCTACTAAAAATACAAAAATTAGCTGGGCGTGGTGGTGGGCGCCTGTAATCCCAGCTACTCGGGAGGCTGAGGCAGGAGAACCGCTTGAACCAGGGAGACAGAGGTTGCAGTGAGCTGAGATTGTCATTGTAGTCCAGTCTGGGCTACAAGGGTGAGACTCCGTCTCAAAAAGAAAGAAAAAAAAAAAAACTTTATTGAAAGGCATTAAAGAAGATGTAAATTAATGATGTAAATCAATTAACTGCAACTCAGTGGCATAAAAATGACAATATTATCAAAGTTCAAATATAGATTCACCACATCTTGAAAACAAAGGCCCAGTATATGGGAATTTGGCGAACTGACTAGAATTTAAGCCATGACACTCCTGAAAAAGAATGGCTAGGTGTAAGTACTTCATCTACAAGATATTTAGAAATCTCTAAATTACAAAGGTGTGCTTGCATCAATATGAAAAAACATTGTTTCCAAAAATACTGAAGCGCCTGAGTTTATTCACAAATAATTACCAAAATTAGGAAACATATTTTCTGGAAAAGATGTACAAGCAGTCAAACCCACGGAGAAAGTATTGGTGGGACAGGAGGATGCAGTTTAGAAGAAGCACACGGTTTTCTGAGATTTAATAAATTCTTTCTTGGCCTGGTTTGTAGATTCGCTTTACTGTTGACCTTTTAAGTGTGTGTAAGTGTGTGTGTAATCATACTTTTTTTGCATGTATGTCTTATTTTCCAATGTTAAAATATTTGCACAGAAAAGGACACACCACAAAATAAGACGGTAAAATTCAATGGAGAATATTAATCATCACGATAAGTATAACTGGACTAACTCTCAAGTTAATTAACAAAATGTTGAACTGAATAGTAAATCTACGAATAGGCTATTTGCAAGAGAGTCCACTAAAATTAAAATAAATAAAAAAGTGCAACCGGAAGGACTTAAAAATACAAAAGGTACTCAAGGTAAGTACTAAAAAGAACACCTGTGTGCTGACATTCACGAGATAAAATCGACTACAGCGCAAAAAGAAGGTGATTTCTCCTCGCGATGTCCAAATCCTGACGCCTCTCAATCTCCTGAACTGCCCCCAAACTCCTGAACTCACTTTAGCCGGGCTTTTCCGCCCCCACCACAGAGACTCAGGGCTTCTCAGGATCAGGTGACCAATGCCTGTCTCATCACTAGCTGCAGTGGTCCAATTTCATCTTTCGCGTCCCCAGCGTTTCATGTCGCTGATCGCGAGATCTAAACGCACCCCTCATCTGGCTGCCGAACTCCTTAGCCCCCGACCCTCGTACCCCGCCCCTTAGTCCTCACCGACAGATAGGCCTCCCGTGACCCCAGGAACTGAGGGGGAAAAAGGTTAAGGAAAGCAGGGCTTACACGACTGGGAGTAGGATCGGGGGAGCGGAGGTGACGGAAGCTGCCGCCGATGCGAAGAGAAGTTCATACGGCAGGTCCAGTCTGGCGCGGGGACGCGAGAGGTCCCCAACAGGCCGAAATAATTCGTCGCGGACCCCTCCTTGGCCCATGTGTCTCGGGGCAATCGACTCCACAGAGTAATGGCTTCCGCTTCACTGCCGCCTTCCAACTCTCGCGGTACTTCATTGGCTGCAGCTAATACGGAAGCAGGGGCGGAGAGGATGCTGGGAATTGTAGTTCTGAAGCTTGGATTGGCATGGCGGTCGTGTCCGGGTGGAATCTGAGGTCCAGCATATTTCTCCAATTTCTACTCAAGACTCAAATTCTCAGCCACAACCCACACCATTTTGTAGCCATCATAGTGGTAAAGGTTGAATCAGGCAAGAATTATCATCTACATGACACAACTGGGAGACATTTGCATGACGAGCAGAATATTTGCATTGCCTTAAATGTCTCTCTATAAACTGCTCATATGTTGGAGTGGATAAAAAGTAATAGAAATTGCACAGCGAAGAAATTGGACAACATCTGGACCAGGTGATCAAATCAATATCACCAGTGAGGGTCAGATGGAGACCACGTGCCGTTGAATAACACCTTGGGAAGGGCATAAAATCACCGTCACCTGTGTGGTGTTCATCCTATGTATCTGCTACTTTGTATTTTTTGCCCCACATCTCCCCATTTCTTCCCCAACTCTCATGCCTGTGATAACCACTGTCTCATTCTTTATGTATGTATTTGAGCTGTCTCTCTTGATTAAAAAAGTTCCTCATATAAGTGACATCATGCAATATTTTTCTTTTTGTGTCTGGCTTATTTCACTTAGCATAATGTCCTCCAGGTTCACTCATCTTGTGATAAATGTCAGGATCTCCTATTTCAAGGCTGAATAATATTCTGTTATAGATATGTTTTACATAATGGAATATATATATTATATTTATTATAATTATGTATTGTGTATTGTTAATGTATATTATATAATATATGCTAAAATAATACATGTATGCATGTTATGTATATTATGGAATATATATTGTATATAATATATATTATTTTAGCAGGAGGAGTCTGCATATACAAAGTTCCAGAATCAGGTTGGGTACAGTGGCTCACACCTGTAATCTCAACACTTTGGGAAACCAAGGCTTCCCATGTAACGAGTTGGGGCAGAATTACGTAGGCAGGAGAGACAGATGGTTAGTATTATTCAGGGCAGGTATTATAATAGACAGAGAGAAGGAAATTTGATGTTTTGGAAAATATATTATTGAGAGATGGACCATGGCGCACATATATATATGTATGTATAAAGTATGTATGGAATATATGGACATAAAATATTCATATATAATATGTAATCTATATTCCATATTATATAATGTAATATATATTTCATAGTATATAATACATACACCATAATATATAGCATACATACATATAATATATAATGTCTAATATGTATATCATATATTATATGTTATACATATAATATATGATATACATATTACATATAATATGTTACATGATATATTACATATATTACATATAATGGGAATATCTATTCCATAATAGGTATATATTTATATACAACATATATAAATATATTAATTAATATTTAATATAATGTAAAATATATAATATTAACATTATATGATATTAATATTGACATCATCTATAAATATAAAACAGATATAATAGAATATTCAGACTACATAGCTGCTATTTTGTATTTTGTATTCATGTGAGCATCAATGGACATTCACGTTGTGTCCGTATCTTGGATATTGTTAATAACGCTGCAATGAAAATGGGAGTGCAGACATCGTTATAAGGTGACTATTTCATCTCTTTTAGGCATATATTCTAAAGAGGAATTGCTGGGTCATATGGTGGTGCTGTTGTAGATTTCTTTAAGAGCCTGAATACTGTTCCACAAAGGTTGTATCAATCAACATTCCCACCAACAGTGTACTAGGGTTCACTTTCCTCCCTGCCTTCGCCAACATTCATCTCACATCTTTTTTTTTCTTATTTAAGATGGAGTTTCGCACTTGTTGCCCAGGCTGGAGTGCAACAGCGGGATCTCAGTTCACCACAACCTCCGCCTCCCAGGTTCAAGCGATTCTCCTGCCTCAGCCTCCTGCGTAGCTGGGATTACACGAGCGTGCCACCGTGCCCGGCTAATTTTTGTATTTTTAATAGGGACGGGGTTTCTCCGTGTTGGTCATGGCTGGTTTTGGTCAGGCTGGTTTCGAACTCCTGACCTCGTGATCCGCCTGCCTCGGCTTCCCAAAGTGCTGGGATTACAGGCGGGAGCCACCGCGCCCGGCCTCTCCTATCTTTTTGATAATAGCTCTCCTTAAGATTGTTAGGTGATCTCTCATAGTGGTTTTAATTTGCATTTCCCTGATGATTAGTGATGTAGAGCACCTTTTCGTATACCTGTTGGCCTTTTTAATGCCTTCTTTGGAAAAAACGTCTGTTCAGACCCTTTGCCCATTTTAAAATCAGGTTATTTGTTTTTCTGCCATTGATTTATAAGAGTCCTTTATAAATTTTGGATATTAACCCCTTATCAGATATGTGGTTTGCAAATATTTTTTCCCAGTCCGTGGATTGCCTATTCATTCTGTTGATTGTTTCCTTTGCTATGCAGAAGATTTTTAGTTGGATGCAGTCCTATTTATTTACTAATTTTTGCTTTTGTATCGTTTGGTGTAAAAAAAAAAAAAAATATTTTTTTTTGTCGTTTTGGGGTAAAAAAAAAAAAAAAAAAAAAACAACTTTGCCAAGACCAGTATTGAGGAGCTTTCCCCCAGTGTTATCTTCTAGGAGTTTTATGAGTTCAGGTCTTACATTTAGGTCTTTTATCCATTTTGAGTTGATTTTTGTGTATGGTGTAAGATAAGAGTCAAATTTCATTCTTTTTTGCGTGTGAAAGTCCAGTTTTCCCAGCATTTATGAAAGAGGCTATCCTCTTCCCATTTTGTCCTCTTGGTGCCCTTAGTGAAAATTAGTTCATCGTATATGTTTGGATTGATTCCCAGGCTCTCTGTTCTGTTCCTTCAGTCTATGTTTCTGTTTTTATGCCAGTATCATGCTGGGTTTTTTTCTTTCTTTCTTTCTTTTTTTTTTTCCTTGAGAAAAGGTCTTGCTCTGTCACCCAAGCTGGAGTGCACGACTCAATGCAGCCTCGATCTCCCGGGCTCAAGTGATCCTCCCGCCTCAGTCCCCCAAGTAGCTGGTACTACAGGTGCATGCCGCCGTGCCCAGCTAATTTTTTTTTTTTTTTTTTTGAGAGGGAGTCTCGCTCTGTCTCCCAGGCTGGAGTGCAGTGGCGCAATCTCGGGTCACTGCAAGCTTCGCCTCCCGGGTTTACGCCATTCTCCTGCCTCAGCCTCCCGAGTAGCTGGGACTACAGGCGCCCGCCATCTCGCCCGGCTAGTTGTTTGTATTTTTTAGTAGAGACGGGGTTTCACCGTGTAGGCCAGGATGGTCTCGATCTCCTGACCTCGTGATCCACCCGTCTCGGCCTCCCAAAGTGCTGGGATTACAGGCTTGAGCCACCGCGCCCGGCCCTAATTTTTGTATTTTTAGTAAAGATGGGGTTTCGCCATCTTGTCCGGGCTGGTCTCGAACTCCTGACCTCGTGATTCACCCGCCTCGGCCTCCCAAAGTGCTGGGATTACAGGCGTGAGTCACCGCTCCCGGCCCTGTTGCGATTCTTAACACGGACAATTGTGCCACCTGTGGAGACACTTTTGGTTTTTACCTGGGTTACTACTGACATCTAGTGGTTAGAGTATAGAATGCCCTACTCCCTCTAACAGGAATAACAGGCCCTGAATGTCAGTCGTGCCAATGATGAGAAACGCTTGCATAGAAAAGTAGGAGATGGCCGAGTGCGGTGGCTCACACCTGTAATCCCAGCACTTTGACCCAGGTGGGTGGATCACGAGGTCAGGAGTTCGAGACCAGCCTGGCCAACATAGTGACACCCCCCCGTCTCAACTAAAAGTACAAAAATTAGCCAGGCATGGTGGTGTGTCCCTGTAGTCCCAGCTACTCAGGAGGCTGAGGCAGGAGAATCTCTTGAACCCAAGAGTTACAGGTTGCAGTGACTGGAGATCGTGCCACTGCACTCCAGCCTTGGTGACAGAGACTCCGTCTCAAAGAAAAAAAAAAGAGATACTGGCTTTAGAGAAGAAAGCAGACATCTCATTGCTTGCAGAGTGAAAGAAGAAAGAACCGGTGATGTTGTTAGTGGACTACTTTTGCACTAGTGTCAAGAAGGCAAGAAATCTCTCAAATCTAGGACAAGAGAAAAAATAAAGAAGGTGAGAAATCTTTCTCATCGTCGTTACCCTTTCTCTCTGCAGTAAGTTGTAAAATCATTTGTTATTAAAGAGGGAAGTTGTGGCCAGGCGCAGTGGTTCACACCTGTAATCCCAGCACTTTGGGAAGCTGAAGTGGGCTGATCAAGAGGTCAGAAGATCAAGACCATCCTGGCCAACATAGTGAAATCTCGTCTGTACTAAAAAAATACAAAAATTAGCTGGGCGTAGTGGCGCGTGCCTGTAATCCCAGCTACATGGGAGGCTGAGGCAGCAGAATAACTTGAACCAGGGAGGTGGAGGTTGCAGTGAGCCGAGATGGCGCCACTGCACTCCAGCCGAGGGACAGAGCAAGACTCCGTTTCAAAAAAAAGAGGGAAGTTGAGACAATGTGAATTCAAAATCCTGGAGAAATTGTGAAAAGATATTTGCCCATTGGAAATTTCCTGAAGTGTCAAAGTCCCCTTTAGGTGACCTCAAATTTTGAGCGCTTCCCATATCACCACGTGGGGGCGGAATTTGTAGGCAGGAGAGACAGATGGTTAGAATTTTCCAGGGCAAATATTATGATAGGGCAGAGAGTAGGGAATTTGAGGTTTTGGAAAATATATGATTGAATCTTAGTCACCTAGTTAAAGAAAGTAGGTTGGCAAGGTGCGGTGGCTAACGCCTGTAATCCCAGAACATTGGGAGGCCAAGGTGGGCGGATCACCTGAGGTCGGGAGTTCAAGACCAGCCTGACCAACATGGAGAAACCCTATCTCTACTAAACATACAAAATTAGCCGGCCGTGGTGGCGCATGCCTGTAATCTCAGCTACTTGGGAGGCTAAAGCAGGAGAATCACTTGAACCTGGGAGGCGGAGGTTGCAGTGAGCTGAGATCATGCCATTGCACTCCAGCCTGGGCTACAGAGCAAGATTTCATCTCAAAAGTAAAAATAAATAAATAAATAAATAAATAAATAGCAACATAGTTGAAGAATAGATGGCTTGGGGGTCTCTATGCGTTAGGAGAGGAGATGCAGTAAGGCCGAAAGGGTGAAGAAGTTGGTGCTGGGTGCGGTGGCTCATCCCTATAATCCCAGCACTTTGGGAGACAGGCAGATCACTTGAGGTCAGGAGTTCAAGACCAGTCTGGCTAACATGACGAAACACTGCCCTTACGAAAAATACAAAAATTAGCTGGGCGTGGTGGCACGCACCTGTAATCTTAGCTACTCAGGGAGGCTGAGGCCGGAGAATCCCTTAAACCCAGGAGGTAGAGATTGCAGTGAGCTGAGATTGCACCACTGCACTCCAGCCTGGGTGATGGAGCAAAACTCTGTCTCAAAAATAAAATGAAAGAAAAGAAATTATCCTGAATCATGGCATAGCTGGGTGTTTAGAGAACAGGAGTCAGGTGCCAATGACTTGAATGCGTTAGGTATCTGTGTTGGTGCCAATTCAGATGAGAAGCCAGAGATGTGTCAGGGCACGATGGGATTTTTGGTAAGTTGTGAGCAATGCAGTTCGATAATGTGGATATACATTAGGGATAGAGCAGGTAAAAAACATTCACCATATTACTCTGAGGTTGTACATGCCATGCAAAATCAAACCCAAGATCAGAAGGAGAAGATACTGGATGGGCCATGATGGAACTGCCTTTGCTGCAACAGAGAAACAGAAAACTTGTGAATTCTCTTGTTCTTATGTCTTGATTTTAGGCTAGACATGGTGGCTAAACAGTGGTTATCCCAGCTATTTAGGAATCTGAGGCGGAAGGACCAAGTATTTGAGACCAGCCTGGGCAATATAGTGAGACCCCATTTTTGCACACACACAAAAATAGCTGGATGTGATGGTGCATATCTGTAGTCCCAGTTACTTGGGTGGCTGAGGCAGGACGATTCTTTGAGTCCAGGAGTTTAAGGCTGCAGTGAGCTATGATGGCACCACTGTACTTTTGCCTGGAAGACAGAGCAAGTCCGTGTCTCTTAAAAAAAAAAAGAAAAGAAAAAAGAAGAACTTAAGGGGAAAGCAGAGAACATTTGCTACGAGTTTCCTCATATAACTTCAGCTTTCCCTATCTTTCACTTTTTACCTATCATTTCCTACTTACCTAGGATCTTAAAGACCTGTCTTCCTTTTTTTTTTTTTTGAGATGGAGTCTTGTGGGGAAAAGAAAGAGAGATCAGACTGTTACTGCGTCTATGTAAAAAGAAGTAGACATAAGAGGTTCCATTTTGTTCTGTACTAAGAAAAATTCTTCTGCTTTGAGATGCTGTTAATCTATAACCCTAGCCCCAACCGTGTGCTCGCAGAAACATGTGCTGTGTTGACTCAAGGTTTAATGGATTTAGGGCTATGCAGAATGTGCTCTGTTAAAAAAAGTTCTGGAAGGCAGTATGCTTGTTAAAAGTCATCACCATTCTCTCATCTCAAGTACCCAGGGACACAATACACTGTGGAAGGCCACAGGGACCTCTGCCTAGGAAAATCAGGTTGAAAGAGATCAGGCACATTCCTCAGCCCCAGGCTCAATACAAACACCATATATCTCTCAATTTCCTGGGCCCAGTAATGCCCAGTACAAAATCTCTCAATTTCCTGAGGCCAGTACAAACACGTCCCACCATATATCTCAATTTTAGAAAAAACCCCACCTGGAAAAATCCCTGATAAGGACGCAGCCGTTTGTGGTTTTACTGAAAGCACGGGAACAAATAGAAAACTGCTAATTGTATAACTTAATATGTTAACCAATTGTAATTGTAATGCTGTAACCTAAAGAATTCCCTTGTTCCTCTGTAACCTTACAAGTCCTGTTTACATCGGGCTATAAAAAGCGAGCACACGCATTGTTCGAGGCCCTCTTATCTGCTGTGGAATGGAGGGACCAAGTTCGAACTTGCAGTGAAAGATCCTTGCCGCTTGGCTTTGACTCTGGACTCTGGTGGTCTTCTTTGGGGAACAAACGGTCTGGGCATAACAAAGTATTGTCCAAGGTTTCTCCCCATGTGATAGCCTCAGATATGGCCTCATGGGAGGGGAAAGACCTGACTGTCCCCTAGCCCGACAGCTCGACACTGGACACCCGTAAAGCATCTGTGCTGAGGAGGATTAGTGAAAGAGGAAGCCCTCTTTGCAGTTGTGATAAGAGGAAGGCATCTGTCTCCTGCTCATCCCTGGGCAATGGAATGTCTCGGTGTAAAAGTCGATTGTATGTTCTATTTACTGTGAGACATGCTAGCGGCAATACTGCTCTTTAATGCACCGAGATGTTTGTTATATGTGCACATCAAGGCACAGCACCTTTCCTTCAACTTGTTTATGACACAGAGACCTCTGTTTACAAGTTTTCCTGCTGACTGTCTCCCCACTATTACCCTGTTGTCCTGCCACATCCCCCACTCCAAGATGGTCGAGATAATGATCAATAAATACTGAGGGAACTCAGAGACCAGTGCTGAGTGCTGGTTCCCTGGGCTAACTTTTCTTTCTCTATACTTTGTCTCTGTGTCTTATTTCTTTTCTCAGTCTCTCGTCCCACCTGACAAGAAACGCCCACAGGTGTGGAGGGGCCAGGCCACCCCTTCAGAGTCTCACTCTGACACCCAGGCTTGAGCGCAGTGGCACGATCTCTGCTCACTATAACCTCCGCCTTCTGGGTTCAAGCGATTCTCCTGCCTCAGTCTCCCAAATGGCTGGGATTACAGGTGCCCGCCACTACACCTGGCTAAGTTTTGTATTTTTAGTAGAGATGGGATTTCACCATCTTGGCCAGGCTGGTCTCAAACTCCGAACCTCAAATTATCTGCCTCTTCAGCCTCCCAAAGTGCTGGGATTACAGGCGTGAGCCACCACGCCCGGCCTTTTTTTTTTCTTTTCCCCAAAAGACCTGTCTTCTTAAAGACCTGTTCTCCTTAATACTTACATTGAAAGCCACTGTCTAATTCTTTCTCATTTTTCACATGTAATAGCTTTTACCTGTCAACGTAATTTCCAATTGTGATAGAATTATTCCTTAGTAAACTATATAAAATACCAAACGATGTATCATTCCTTTGATCACGAATGCATGCATTTTTTCCCCTTGTCTTCCCAAGTTTAGGGCCAATATTTAAAGCCCCACACAGGCCCCACTTTTTTGTCCCCATCACCCCACCATTTCATACTGTATCAACTTCAGGTTTTGGTCTTCATTTGTTTCAGACTCGGTTTGGGCTTTATCTGCATTTTCCCAACATTACGTTACCATTTCTTTTCCAGAAACTTAGTGTACTAGGCCGTTATTGTGTTGCTATAAAGAAATACCTGAGGCTGGGCGTGGTGGCTCACACCTATAGTCCCAGCACTTTGGGAAGCCGAGGTGGGCAGATCACTTGAAGTCAGGAGTTTGAGACCAGCCTGGACAACATGGTGAAACCTCATGTCTACTAAAATTATAAAAATTAGCCAGGTATTGTGTGTGCCTGTAATCCCAGCTACTCTACTTGGGAGGCTGGGCAAGACAATCACTTGAACCTGGGAGGCAGAGGTTGCAGTGAGCTGAGATCACACCACTGCACTCCAGCCAGGGTGCAGAGCGAGATTCGATATGAAAAAAAGAAAAAACAATTTCTGACTCAGAGAAAGCTGGGATTCTGTGTAAGGAGGATTCCACCAGCTCCCTTGAGGTCAGATCCTAGGACCCAAGAATGAGATACCCTCAGGATAAGAGGAAATGTGGTAGGAAGAGAATGACATAGGGCTTGTCTCTTGGGGTCAGGAAGTCAGCCATCCAGGAATTCCCCCTTTGTGCTCATGTCTGATCTGTGCTCATTAAGGATTTGAGCTGCCTTAGGGGAAGAAATGACAGTACTGTACACATTAGTGTTTGGACGAACGGAGGCAGGATGGCGCACTTCCGGGTTCTTCATCATTCACTTTTCCGCCGCACGAAAATGCAGCTGGCGCCTGGGAAGGTGCAGATCAACTGGGCATGCACCAGGTGACGTCAATCCGAAGAGACCAAGATTTACCTGGTCGCACCTGCGGAACGCCCCCCTACATGCCCGTGCCCCGCCTATTGCCCTGCCACTCCTAGAAAAGCCGCTCTTGGCCAGGGTCCCACGTGGACTTCCCAGCCCCACTCCTGTCGGGATGTCGGGACTGCCGGGACTCCGTCCGAGAGCCCCACCGGGGGACTCTGCCAGCCTTCTTTGCCGGAGGCCGACAGACCTCTTCCCCACACCTTAGGTTACCAAAAATAAACTTGCAGTTTTGCTCCTACACTTGCCGACCCGCTGGTTCTTTTGTGCCCGCTGGGCATTGAAAAACAAATCAATTAATTTGATTAGCTAACAAATCAATTAGCTAAAGAGCAACTTTGAAAATCGAGCTCCTAGGGACCACAGAGACTGCAGATAGTCTACTGGTGACCACTCTGCTCAACAGCCTTGCTCATGTCAGGAAACATCACACCTGAGTCTTGTTTCCGAGATGATCCCTCTTGCCCAAGAGCGCGTTGCCTTATCTGGTTCATCTGCCCTGCTTGGGGACAGATCTTCCATCTTCATCTTTCAATTCTCTGAGGAAAAAAATGGAGAATTCCTCAGGATGTCTTTAAGGTAATCTGAAGTGCTCCCAATACATGCTGTGAGAAATTGAACAGTTTTTTATTTTTTTATTTTTTCTCCCATCCTATCTGGAGGACAACCGTGAGGTAAGAGACAATTCAGCAGAATTTCTATAAGTGAGATTCCAAACTAATCGGTGACCCTTTCCTTGATATATTCACTTCCCCTGTTTTCTTATAATTTATAACTAGATTTCATTATTTTCAGCTCTCATTCTGTCTTCTAAATCCCAGGGACTCCTTCCCCACCTAAGTATAAATTACTCCCTTCAAAAAGCAATCTGGCCAAGTGTAGTGGCTCATGCCTGTAATCCCAGCACTTTGGGAGGCCAAGGCGGGTGAATCACCTGAGGTCAGGAGTTCGAGACCAGCCTGGCCAACATGGTGAAACCCCGTCTCTACTAAAAATACAAAAAATTAGCCAGACATGGTGGCGTGTGCCTGTAATCCCAGCTACTCAGGAGGCTGAGGCAGGAGAATTGCTTGAACCCAGGAGGTGGAGGTTGCAGTGAGCCAAGATGGCACTGATGCACTCCAGCCTGGGTGACAGAACGAGACTCCATCTCATAAAACAAACAAACAAACAAAAGGAGTCTACAGTTCTCTGGTTTTCCTCATTCTTTTGGCTGCAGATGGGGCTTTGATGAGATGAGTCTGGCTTTTCAATCTTCCCCATGTTTGGTTCCAGATTTTACCCTTAAATAACTTGACTCTTGTCCCCGTCTCTTGACTGTGAGAACTCCAAGAGAGGAAGTTGAGACCCACTCACCTACATTTCCAGTCTTTCAGTTTCTCTTTTAAAACCCCAAACAGGCCAGATGTGGTGGTTCATGCCTGTAATCCTAGCACGTTAGATTTACAGGCATGTGCAACATAGTAACATAGCCTGGGCAACATAGCAAGAGCTCACCTCTGCAAAAAAAAATTATTTTTAATTTTGAAAAGAGATTTAAAATGTTAAATATAATAATAATAACAACAATAAAGTATAACACTTATACATGAAGTCCTCTGGATTTGTTTTTATCCCTCTCCTTCCCTTCCCAGAGACCACCACTCTCTGAAATTGGTGGGCATTCACCATGCTTAGTCTAACATTACTATTACATGTCATAATAGTGCCACAATTTATGTATCTATCCCCATACTGATGTTTGTTTAGCTTCCTTCTCTTATTTTATTTTATTCTAAGACAGGATCTCACTCTGTCACCCAGACTGTAGTGCAGTGGCTCAATCACGGCTCACCACAACCTTGACCTCCCGAGCTCAGGTGATCCTCCTACCTCAGCCTCCTGAGTAGCTAGGACTATAGGTGCATGCCACCATGCCTGGCTAGTTTTTGTATTTTTTGTAGAGATGGGGTTTCACCATGTTGCCCAGGCTGGTCTCTAACTCCTGGGCTCAAGTGATCTGCCTGCCTCTGCCTCCCAAAGTGCTAGGATTACAGGCATGAGCCACTGTGCCTGGCTTTTTCTTTTTTCTTTTTCTTTTTTTCTGAGACATCATCTTGCCCTGTCACCCAGGCTAGAGTACAGAGGCACAACCCATGCTGGTCTCAAACTCCTGGGCTCAAGTGATCCTCCTGCCTCAGCCTTCCAAAGTGCTGGGATTACAGGCTTGAGCCACCGTGTCCAGCCCAGTTCTTTCTTTTCTGTACCTCATTTTCTGTACCACTAGGAGAACTCTCAGTGGGATTTTGATCACATGCCTTCTTTGCTTAGCCCTGAGATATTATTCTCGGGATATCTTCCCTGCTTCCTCCTTTTGCACCCCATTTCACCCCCATGTCCCCGAGGCATCAAGCATTGTCCACAGGTAGAAACAAAAATGACAGGAAAGGTCATTGCAGGCCAGGCGCAGTGGCTTATGCCTGTAATCCCAGAACTTTGGGAGGGCAAGGCGGGTGGATCACCTGAGGTCGGGAGTTCAAGACCAGCCTGGCCCACATGGTAAAACCCCATCTCCACTAAAAATACAAAAATTAGCCGGGTATGGTAATGGGCACCTGTAGTCCCAGCTACTCTGGAGGCTGAGGCAGGAGAATCGCTTGAACCCGGGAGGCGGAGGTTGCAGTGAGCAGAGATCACGCCATTGCACTTCAGCCTAGGCAACAGAGTGAGACTCTTGTCTCAAAAACTAAAAAGAAAACAAAAAGAAAAGCAGTTACCAGACCATCCTGAGATTTCCCTTGAAACTTCTGCAGCCTAGGTAGTATGGCAAAACCCTGTCTGTACAAAAAAACACAAAAATTAGCTGGGCATTGTGGTATGTGCCAATGGTCGTAGCTACTGGGGAGGCTGAGGTGGGAGGATCACTTGAGCCAGGGAGGTCAAGGCTGCAATGAGCCGTGATGGTGCCACTGCACTTCAGCCTGGGCAACAGAATGAGACCCTGTCTCAAAAAACAAAAACGAACAAAAAATTCAAAGTGAGGCTCGGCGTGGTAGCTCACACCCATAATCCTAAGACATTAGGAGGCTGAGGGGGAAGTACTGCTTGAGCCCCAGGAGTTCCAAATCAGCCTGGTCAAATTAATGAGATTCCATCTCTAGTAAAACAACACACACACACAGAGAAGTTCGAGGCTGCAGTGAGCTATGATCACGCCACTGCACTCCAGCATGGGCAACATAGCGAGACCCCATCTCTAAATAATAATAATAATAATAAAATTCAAAGTGCCTGGTTTTCCAGTACATGCAATTCCAGATGTTAGCCCAAGACCCCCAGATGTATACATTGTACCCCCTGGAAGTTCCCGAGTCCTGGCGGTCAGGAAGATGAGGTGATCTTTCTGTTGACCAGCTTCCTGAGAGCCCCTTTCAGGTCTCTGTTCCTCAAGCTGTAGATGAAGGGGTTCAGCATGGGGGTGACTGCCGTGTACATCACGGCAGAAGCTTTCTCCTTCACAGCCGTGCGGACCGAGGAGGGACACAGATAGATGCCAATGGTGGTCCCATAGAAGAGAGCAACCACAGACAGGTGGGAGCTGCAGGTGGAGAAGGCTTTCTTCCTGCCGCCTGCTGAGGGGACCTTCATGATGGCCGCAAGGATGCGAGCATAGGAGGCCAGGATGCAGACGAAGGGCGTGGCTATCACCATCCCTGCCACAATGAGGATGAAGATCCTGTTCACAGACGTGTCCGTGCATGAAAGTCGGAGGATGGGAGTGAGGTCGCAGAAGTAGTGAGGCACCTCGTGGCTGCCGCAGAAAACGAGGCGGGCCATCAGGAGGATGTGGGTGAGTGAGATGAAGCAGGAAAACGCCCAGGGGGCGCCGACCAGCAGACCACAGAGGCGTGGGCTCATGATCGTGGCATAGTGCAACGGGTGGCAGATGGCCACAAACCGGTCATAAGCCATCATGGCGATTATGACGCTGTCCACAATGCCAAAGAAATGGAAGAAGTACATCTGGGTCAGGCAGCAGGGATAAGAGATGGCCTTGCTTCCGGTTTGAAGGCTCACCAGCATCTTGGGGATGGTGTTGGTGGCCAGACAGAAATCAACCAGGGACAGGTTGGCCAGGAAGAAGTACATGGGGGTGTGGAGGTGAGAGTCTACGCTGATGGCCAGGATGATGAGCAGGTTCCCCACAACAGTGGTCAGGTACATGCAGAGGAACAGAGAAAAGAGAAGCGTCTCCTGCTCCGGGTTTTCTGAGAGTCCCAGGAGGATGAATGGAGATGCACTGGTTTGGTTTCTTGGCTCCATGGGTGTGAGTCCTCTGGAAGCGTGGAAAGGGGAGGTTATAGGAATGCCAGGGAGATGGTTTTAGAAGGTTAGATGAGATCGCATCCCAGTTCTCATCTGGGCTAATTATGACACCATGTGTGTATATATATATATGGAATATATGTAAATATATTCTACAGATGCAGATTTATGGTGGTGTAACTTTAGAGACCCTGTCTCTAAAATAGAAATATTATATATATTATTACATATATATATATGAGACAGAGTCTTGCTCTGTCACCCAGGTTGGAGTGCAGTGGTGCAATTTCTGCTCACTGCAATCTCTGCCTCTCAGGTTCAAGTGATTCTCCTGCCTCAGCCTCCTGAGTAGCTGAGACTACAAGTGCCCACCACCACACCCAGCTAATCTTTTATACTTTTAGTAGAAACGGGGTTTCACCATATTGGCCAGGCTGGTCTCGAACTCCTGACCTCGTGATACACCCACCTCAGCCTCCCAAAGAGCTGGAGTTACAGGCATGAGCCACCGCTCCAGGCTAAAGATATTAGTTTAAATTTAGAGACAGGGTCTTGCTCTGTCACCCAGGATGGAGTGCAGTGCTGCAAACATAGCTCATTGCAACCTTGAACTCCCGGGCTCAAGCCATTCTTCTTCCACAGCCTCTCTAGTAGCAAGGTCTGCAGGCACACACCACCAAGCCTGGCTTATTTATCTTTTTGTGTGTGTGGTGGAGACATGGTCTTGCCATGTTGTCCAGGCTGGTCTTGAATTCCTGAGCTCAACTGATCCTCCCATCTAGCCCTTCCAAAGTACTGCGATTGCAGGTGTGAGCCACCGCACTTGGCCTGAAAACAGCTTATATATAGGTTGCACCTTAAACCATGGATGAAGTGTTTATAGCAACTCTTCTTCTTTTTTATTAATTAAAAAATGTTAGGGCATGATGGGTCCCATCTGTAATCCCAGCACTTTGGGACGCAGAGGAGGGCAGATTGCTTGAATGCAGGAGTTCAAGTGCAGCCTGAGTAACATGGCAAAACCCCATCTCTACCAAAAAAAAAAAAAAAAAAAAAAAAAAAGCCAGGCATGATGGTGCACACCTATAGTCCCAAGCACTCGGGAGGCTGAGGTGGGAAGATTGCTTGACCCTTGGAGCAGACATTGCAGTGAGCCGAGATTACGCCGTGGTACTCCAGCCGGGCGACAGAGCAAGACTCTGTCTTAATAATAATAATAATAATAATAATAATAATAATAGGGCTATATGAAGCATTCTTTCCCTCTTTTCTTTCTTCCTGACATGGCAAACTCAACATATAAAAAAATAAAGTCTCTTTTCTCCCGGAACCACTACGTCCATGAATGGAATCACCATCCTTCCAGACGCCTGTGTTTGAAATTTTCAGTCTTCCTCCCTTTCTAGCTCCACCACCAAAGCCAATCCATCAATGAGTGTCACATCCTCTACAAGTCAAACTTCCTTCCTTTGTTTTTTTTTTTCTTCCTTTGAGACGGGGTCTTGCTCTGTTGCCTAGGCTGGAGAGCAGTGGCACGATCTTGGCTCACTATAACCTCTGCTTCCCAGGCTCAAACAATTCTCCTGCCTCACCCTCCCGAGTAGCTGGGATCTACAGGAGTGCGCCACCATGCCCAGCTCACTTTTGTATTTTTAGTAGAAACGGAATTTAACCTTGTTGGCCAGGCTGGTCTCCAACGCCTGACATCAGGTGATCCGCCCCCACTTGGCCTCCCAAAGTGCTGGGATTACGGGTGTAAGCCATTGCTCCTGGTCTGAACTTTCTATTTTTTATTTTATTTATTTATTGAGATGGAGTCTCGCTCTGTCACCCAGGCTGGAGTGCAGTGGTGTGATCTCGGCTCACTGCAAGCTCCGCCTCCCGGGTTCATGCCATTCTCCTGCCTCAGCCTTCCAAGTAGCTGGGACTACAGGTGCCCGCCACCATGCCCAGCTAAGTTTTTGTATTTTTAAGTAGAGACAGGGTTTAACTGTGTTAGCCAGGATGGTCTCGATCTCCTGACCTCATGATCCACCCACCTCGGCCTCCCAAAGTGCTGGGATTACAGGCATGAGCCATCACACCTGGCCTGAACTTCCTATTTTTATAGTCATTTCCAGTCATCTCCTCTTCCAGACACCCTACATGAAAGGCTCTTGGCCGGGCGCGGTGGCTCAAGCCTGTAATCCCAGCACTTTGGGAGGCCGAGACGGGCAGATCACGAGGTCAGGATATCGAGACCATCCTGGCTAGCACAGTGAAACCCTGTCTCTACTAAAAAATACAAAAATCTAGCCGGGTGAGGTGGCGGGCACCTGTAGTCCCAGCTACTCGGGAGGCTGAGGCAGGAGAATGGCGTAAACCCGGGAGGCGGAGCTTGCAGTGAGCTGAGCTCCGGCCACTGCACTCCAGCCCGGGCGACAGAGTGAGACTCTTACTACTTCTGAGTTGCCAAGTTCACTAATTTTTAGCTAGCCTCATGCATCCAATTATCTTCCTTCGAAACTATCCTGAAGTTGGCCGAGTGTGATGGCTCACGCCTGTAATCCCAGCACTTTGGGAGGCTGAGGCAGGCGGATGGCCTGAGGTCAGGAGTTCGAGACCAGCCTGGCCGATGTGGCGAAACCCCGTCTCTACCAAAAATACAAAAAATTAGCCGGGCGTAGTGGTGGGCGCCTGTAATCCCGGCTACTTGGGAGGCTGAGGCAGGAGAATCGCTTGAACCCAGGAGGCAGAGGTTGCAGTGAGCCGAGATTGTGCCATTGCACTCCAACCGGGGTGATGAGTGAAACTCCATCTCAAAAAAAAAAAAAAAAAAAAAAAAAAAAAAATGTGGTGTAAATACACAATGGAAAACTATTCAGCCATAAAAATGAAGGAGATCTTGTCATTACAGCAACATGGAAAGAACTGGAGCATATTATAAATGAAATAAGCCAGGAACAGAAAGTTAAACACTGCATGTTCTCACTCATATGTGAAAGCAAAAAGGAAAAAAATGATCTCATAGAAGTAAAAAAGAACAGAGGATACTAGAGTCTGGGAAGGGTAGAGGGAGGGGGCAGAGAGGAAGAGATTTGTTAGAGCATACAGAATTACCGGCAAATAGGAAGAGTAAGTTCTAGTGTTCCATATCCCTGTAGGATGAATACAGTTAATAATATGCTATATAGCTAAACAGCTAGAAGGAAGATATTGAATATTCTCAACACAGAGAAATCATAAATGTTTGAGATCATCGATGTGCTAATTACCCAGATCTGATCACTGTACATTACATATATGGAAACATTACTATGTACCTCATAATTATATATAATTAAAACATTTTTAAAAGAGTCAGAGTATTTTTTTTTTTTTTTGAGACAGAGTTTCGCTCTTGTTGCCCAGGCGGGAGTGCAATGGTGTGATCTCAGCTCACTGCAACCTCCACCTCCCGGGTACAAGCGATTCTCCAGCCTCAACCTCCCGAGTAGCTGGGATTACAGGCACCTGCCATCACACCTGGCTAATTTTTTGTATTTTTAGTGGAGAAGAGGTTTCATCATGTTGGCCAGGCTGGTCTCGAACTCCTGCCCACAGGTGATCCACTCGCCTTGGCCTCCCAAAGGGCTGGGATTACAGGTGTGAGCCATTGCGCCCGCCTGAGTCAGAGTATTTTTCTCTCTCAAGAGAAGCCAGTGAATGCTCTGTGATTAAATTACTAATGGAATCAACGAACTGATCTCAGACATCCTCCTGCCCTGACACCTATGCTTTCACTGAATTACTCTGTTGCTCCTCATTCTTCCACAGCTCTTGGGAAAAATTTAAGTATCAGGAACTGGAAGATTCATCTCTTAAGCTTCTTGTTGAGCCTCTCTCCAAGGAAGCACCAGTCCTATCTCATCTGGACCTCCGCATTCTGTGTCTAAGGTCTCTCAGCCTGGAATACTTGGGAATCTCCAAGGCCTTCCAAGACCCGACATGGGGAATAACACGAACTTCTGCCTACAGAAGTATTGCAGGGGAAGCCATCTGTTCCTTCAGGCACTCAAGTGGGCTTGGAAAAGGAAGTCCAGGCTGGGCACAGTGGCTCACGCTTGTAATACTAGAACATTGGGACGCCGAGGCGGGGAGATCACCTGAGGTCAGGAGTCGGACACCGGCGTGGCCATTACGGTGAAAGCCCAGCTCTACTAAAACTACAAAAATTAGCTGGGTGTGGTGGTGGGCATCTATAATTCCAGCTACCTGGGAGGCTGAGGCAGGAGAATCGGTTGAGCCCGGGAGGTGGAGGTTGCAGTGAGCTGAGATCGTGCAACTCTACTCCAGCCTGGGTGACAGAGTGAGACTCTATTTCAAAAAAAAAAAAAAAAAAGGAAGTCTAGTTACAGAGAAAAGCCATGCTACAAATAATCATGGTTTTTAGGTAAAGGACTGGTAGCATCACAACTAAACCAGGCTGAGCTAGTTTGGTAAGAAGAGCCATTGGATTCTGGGCTGAGAAGTGGGGGCTGATTGACCAGACAGAATCTTCCAGTGTCGGCTGAGCACAGTGAATCCCAGTACTTTGGGAGGCCGAGGCGGGTGGATCACCTGAGATCAGGAGTTCGAGACCAGCCTGACCAATACGGTGAAACCCCGTCTCTACTAAAAATACAAAATTCGCAAGGCATGGTGGTGCATGCCTGTAATCCCAGCTACTCGGGAGGCTGAGGTAGGAGAATTGCTTGAACCTGGGAGTCAGAGGTTGCAGCGAGCTGAGATCACACCATTGCACTCCAGCCTGGGCAACAAGAGCAAAACTCCGTTTCAAGGGAAAAAAAAGTTCAAAAAATCAGCCAGATGTGGTGGCACATGCCTGTAGTCCCAGCTACTCCAGAGGCTGAGGCAGGAGGATTGCTTAAGCCCAGGAGGTAGAAGCTGCAGTGAGCTGTGATTGTGCCACTGCACTCCAGCTTGGATGACAGAGCAAGGTTCTGTCTCTAAAATAAATAAATCAGTAAATCAATAAATAATAAAAAAGAATCTTCCAGTGTATCTGAGATCATTGAGCTTGGCCTTCATTAATTTTATCAACATTCGTTCAGTCTCTCTCTCTCTCTCTCAACTCACTTACTGGGCTATCTTTCGTCTTCTTGACACCATCACCCAGGCATGAGTTAAACTGACTCAGTGTCCTCCCAGCAGGTATTAGATGATGAAGTTAGATGCTCAGGCCAGCAGATGCTACATAGAAGCACTGGGAAGTTGTCCTCCTGGTCCAAAGAAGAAAAGCTAGGGTGGGAGATAACTTGTAGGAACCGAGGGAATATTTACAATTTCTGGGCCAATAAGAAGTCAATTCCCCAAGCTCCTTGTTACACAAATTGTCCAATTTCATCTCTAGTCCCTGAATAGTTTTGTTTCCTATGGGGCTGGGAGATGGCAGTAAGAACCATTTTATGTCTTCATGAGGCAACTTAGGGGTAAGTTGCATGATTCTTAACTTTCTCTGCACCCTCTCCTCCAGGAACAAACTCTCCTTGCCTTCTAAACTCAGTCTTTCCAATGCCTAGGGCTTCTTATATCAGAAGTTTCCATTCTTATTGAAAGCCAAGGCCGGGCGCGGTGGCTCAAGCCTGTATTCCCAGCACTTTGGGAGGCCGAGACGGGCGAATCACGAGGTCAGGAGATCGAGACCATCCTGGCTAACACGGTGAAACCCCGTCTCTACCAAAAAGTACAAAAATCTAGCCGGGCGAGGTGGCAGGTGCCTGTAGTCCCAGCTACTCGGGAGGCTGAGGCAGGAGAATGGCGGGAACCCGGGAGGCAGAGCTTGCAGTGGGCCGAGATCCGGCCACTGCACTCCAGCCTGGGCGACAGAGCGAGACTCCGTCTCAAAAAAAAAAAAAAAAAAAAAAGAAAGCCAAGCCAATGTTCCTCATCGCTTAAAGAACTAAGAAATGGCCAGGTGCGGTAGCTCATGCCTGTAATTCCAGCACTTTGGGAGGCTGAGGTGGGTGGATCACGAGGTCAAGAGATCGAGATCATCCTGGCCAACATGGCGAAACCCCGTCTCTACTAAAAATACAAAAATTAGCTTGGCGTGGTGGTGTGCACCTGTAGTCCCAGCTACTCAGGAGGCTGAAGCAGGAGAATCGCTTGAACCCAGGAGGTGGAGGTTGCGGTGAGCCGAGATTGCACCATTGTACTCCAGCCTGGGCAACAAGAGCGAACCTCTATCTAAAAAAAAAAAAAAAAAAGAACTAAGAAACCATCCAAACATTTTCCCATGTCCACCCAGTGATCTGTCACCAAGACCCAGGGCTACCCACTTTCATCCCTTAATCTCAACAGGGCAGCTCTCTGTAAAGGCATCATGGCTTTCGTTCAGTTCTGCAAAAGGAGAAACTAGAATCTACCCTAATGGGTGTACACGGAGAGAATGGTTGGCTGACTAAGTCTGCAGTCAGATTCTCACTGAGTGTTGAGATCACGGTGGCATGACTAGGAATTTTCAGGAATTTGGTTTTATAAGATCATGCCCAGATTATTGGGTTGTGTGTCTACTCAATAAATACTCATGAAACTGATGGGTACATGAAGGCTCGGTTTATCTTTTTCTTTTCTTTTTTGAGACGGAGTCTCGCTCTGTTGCCCAGGCTGGAGTGCAGTGGCGTGATCTCTGTTCACTGCAAGCTCTGCCTCCCAGGTTCATGCCATTCTCCTGCCTCAGTCTCCCGAGTAGCTGGGACTACAGGTGCCTGCCACCACACCTGGCTAAATTTTTGTGTTTTTAGTAGAGACGAAGTTTCACCTTGTTAGCCAGGATGGTCTCGATCTCCTGACCTCGTAATCCGCCCGCCTTGGCCTCCCAAAGTGTTGTGATTACAGGAGTGAGCCACCATGCCTGGCTTTTCCTTCCTTCCTTCCTTCCTTCCTTCCTTCCTTCCTTCCTTCCTTTCTTCCTTCCTTTCCTTCCTTCTGATGGGGTTTCACTCTTGTTGTCCAGGCTGGAGTGCAAAGGTGCAACCTTGGCTAATTGTAAACTCCGCCTCCCAAGTTCAAGTGACTCTTCTGCCTCAGCCTCCAGAGTAGCTTGGATTACAGGTGCCCACCATCACACCAGCTAATTTTTTGTATTTACAGTAGAGATGGGGTTTCACCATGTTGGCCAGGCTGGTCTTGAACTCCTGACCTCAGGTGATCCACCCACTTCAGTCTCCCAAAGTGCTGGGATTACAGGCATGAGCCACCATGCCCGGCCTCAATGAGATTTGTTATAAATTATAAAGTAAAGTTAAAAAATCTCAGGACCTCAGACTTACTATGGAAAAGGGAAGGTTCAGCCTAGAAGTTGTCATGCAACACCCTCTTCCAAAATGAATAGCTGTTACTAGCATTATGCACTAGCCAAATCCCCATAAAAAAGTAATAAGCCTCAGGCAGTTAGGAAGGACAGTCCCCATACCTCATTCAAAAGTAAATTCTGCCAGGCATGGTGGCTCACACCTGTCATCATAGCACTTTGGGAGGCCGAGGCTGATACTCTGTTTTTCCCAGTCTCTCAGGCTGGGATTACAGGCACCCACCACCATGCTCAGCCAATTTTTTGTATTTTTAGTAGAGACGGGGTTTCACCATATTGGCCAGGCTGGTCTTGAACTCCTGACCTCAGGTGATCCACCCACCTTGATCTCCCAAAGCATTGGGATTATAGGTGTGAGCCACCATGCCTGGCCCAAGTCTAGATTCTAAAACTAAAAGTCTGCTTGATTCCAACAGTGATAATGCTGATTACAAGCTTATCTTTCAAGATTGAGAATAAAGACAAGATGGAGAGTAGTCACTCCTCCACCTTCCCACAGGCATCTACATAACTGATTCTTCCTTTTTTCTCTTCAAACATCCACCTTATCTTACATAAAATGTAGATTTACTGGGCACTAAAGTCTCCCTCCTCACACCACTTAAGGAAATATGTAAATACTGAACATCCTGAAAAACCTCTTGAGAAAAGCAGATGTGTCTGTGGCTTGTGTTTTTTTCAGATGCACTCTAAAGCTCTGGCTCAATAAACCTAAATTGGGCCAGGAACAGTGGTTCACACCTGTAATCCCAGCCCTTTGGGAGGCCAAGGCAGGAGAATCGCTTGAGCCCAGGAGTTTCAGATCGGCCTGGATAACGTAGTAGGAAAAGTAAAAAGTTCCTCTTCAAAGTTCCCCTTCTTGTTAAAGAATAAATCGTAAGTGTTAGAAATAATAGTTTCTTTTAAAGACTAACTTTCTTCAAGCCTGCTTGCTTTGTGCTAATAACTCTTTGTTAAGCCCTATCCGATGTAATTGTTGGATATGCTCACAGACATGTTCCAGCTCACAGCCTATGCCCCTTCCTTATTTGGAAATGTTATTGCTTCCTTAAACCTTTTGTAAGCAACTTCTTTGTTCTTCCTTGCACTTATCTATTTAGGAAAGTTTTAAGCTATTAGCAAATCAGGTATCAGTTTAAGATTGTGAGGTCTCACTCTAGGCAATGGATGCAGGACACAGCAGTCAGGATGACCCAAATGCATAAGGGATAAATATGTCTGCTTTTCCTTTGTTCAAGTGTGCTCTTGCCATTGTTCCATCTGCAACTGAGCACCTTTTCTGCAGAAAGTGAAGATGGCCTTGCTGAGAGATCTTTTGTCTCTGTGCTGAGTTTTCTTCATGGCACCGATTATCTATTTCTAACAATTTTGATATTTCTAACAATAAGTGTCAGAAACAATAGTTTCTTTTAAAAAATAACTTCCTTTTGTTGGGAGAAAAGCTGAGTGTTGGGAGAAGCTGAGGCAGGGCTTGCATGTCTGACATAATGTAAAAGAGTCTTGGAACATGTCCGGGGTCCAGGGTCTAAAACCCCTTGTGGCCTTTGGAACACCAAGCTCTGTGCTAAAGGGTGGAAGTCTATCCTGATCCACCATAATCTAAGCCCAGGGCACAAAACCCCTTGTGGCTTGGATAGAATCCAGGGCTCATGGCCTCTGGAATGTGTCTAGACTTGCTGGCTCCTTGCTCTCCCAGGATCAATTGTAACTTGAGTTAAAAGAACCTGTTCTCCATGACCTCCAGTAGCAGAGGATATGTTAAACTGTCACAGCTGTAAATCATGTGCTTAATGTAATGCTCCCTTTCAACCCCACATTCTCACCACCTATTTCTTTGTTTGATCTCCCATAAATAGTCTGGGCTTCCGGAACTCAGGGCCTTCATAGCCTCCACACTCGCATTGGCCCCCTGGACCCACTTTCTCTCTCAAACTCTTTTCTCATTCCTTTGACGCCACTGGACTTCATCGCCCCCACGACCTGGTGTTGGGTCTGATAACCCCAACACCTTCAAGTTTCCTTGCTTTTTGCTAATAACACTTTGTTAAGCCCTATGTAGCTGTTAAATGCTGTAAAAGAATAAATACATTCTATGTCCTTGTACTTTAACCAAGTTATTTGTTCTGGCCTATAGCCTGCTCAGACATGTCCGAACATACACAGGCATTTCCTGGCTTACAGTCTATGCCCCTTCTTTATTTGGAAATGTTATTATTCTCCCAGTTTCCTGTAAACAACCCCCTTCTTTTCTTTGTTCACCATTGCGCACTTACTTATTTAGGAAAGTTTTAAGTTTTTAGCCAATCAGGACAAGTCTAGATTGTGTGATCCAGCTCCAGCCAATGAAGATAGAACACAGCAGTAAGGACCCAATGCGTTAGGGACAAAAACCTCTGCTTTTCTTTGTTCAGAATTCTCTTGTGGCAATCAGACTTCCGAGAAGCACCCTTTCTGCAGAAAGTAAAATTGCCTTGCTGAGAAAATTCTTTGAGTGCTAGTTCTTCTTTTTGGCACCAAGGAACAAGCATTTGTTTCTAACACTAGGTGTGGACAAATTTGAGAGTTAAAAATTCCAGGGAGGGCTGGGCATGGTGGTTCATGTCTGTAATCCCAGCACTTTGGGAGGCTGAAGCAGGCAGATCACTTGAGGTCAGGAGTTTGAGACCAGCCTGGCCAACACAGTGAAACCCTGTCTCTACAAACAATACAAAAAATTAGCCAGGCATAGTGGCAAACACCTATAATCCCAGCTATTCAGGAGGCTGAGGCATGAGACTTGTTGCAACCCAGGCGGCAGAGGTCGCAGTGAGCCAAGATTGTACCAGTGTACTCCAGCCTGTGCAATAGAGCAAGACTAAAAAAAAAACAAAAAAAAAAAAAAACAAAAACAAAAAAACAGGGATCTAGGAAGGAGATCAATTATAGTAGGGTTTCCATGCTTTTATGAGCTTTACCTCCTCTAGGAACTCAGCCATGTTCTCAAGTAAATACTGGAGAAACATCCCTTCATCCTTCCAGCAAGGAGAGAAAAAAAGAACCATTTTGAAATATGCCAGAGCATTTTGTTCTTAACAAGGTCTGCCCTCTGGAGAAATTAGTTAATCAGAGCCTAACCTGCTGGAGTTTTATCAGTGTCTAAATGACCAGGAGGAAGGGAAATACCCAACTTCAGCACACTCCAACTGTACTGTCCCAACTAAGGGGAGGGGAAAGTAATTAATAAATACTTGTAGGCTGGGCATGGTGGCTCACACCTGTAATCTCAGCACTTTGGGAGGCCGAGGCGGGTGGATCACCTGAGGTTGGGAGTTCAAGACCAGTCTGACCAACATGGAGAAACCTTATCTGTACTAAAAATACAAAATTAGCTGGGCGCGGTGGTGCGTACCTGTAATCCCAGCTACTTGGGAGGCTGAGGCAGGAGAATTGTTTGAACCCAGAAGGCAGAGGTTGCAGCAAACCGAGATCATGCCATTGCACTCCAGCCTGGGCAACAAGAGTGAAACTCCATCTCAAAAAAATAAATAAATAAATAAACAAATACTTGTGAAATTCAAGTCCAGAGGCATAGACTCATGAAAAGATTGAGACCTAATCATAGGACTATATAATGCTTTTCACCCTCATACACATACACACACACACACACACACCCTGTAATACCTTACTAAAGGCTTATTTACGACAGTTTCTTTCACCAAGTAAATCACGCTTGGCTATCAAGAAAAAGTTACAGGGCATATTACAAAGCAAAAACACAGTCTGGAGAGAAAGAGCAAGCATCAGAACCAGACATAGTGGAAATGCTGGAATTATCAGGCAGGGAATTTAAAATTAATATGCTAAGGGCTCTAATGGATAAAGTAGACAGAATGCAAGAACAGATGGGCAATGTAAGCAGAGAAGGAAATTCTAAGAAAGAACCAAAATGAAATGCTGAAGATAAAAACACTGTAATAGAAATGAAGAATGCCTTTGATTGGTTTATTAGAAGATTTAATGTGCTGGTCTCTTTTGTGATACTGGGTAATCTATAAAGAAAAGAGATTTTATTGGCTCACAGTTCTGCAGACTGTACCACTATGGCTCCAGCATTTGCTTCTGGTGCAGGCCTCAGGAACCTTGCAATCATGGCAGAAGGTGAAGGGAAGCCAGCATGCCACATGGTGTGAGGGCCAACATGGCAAAACCACATCTCTACTAAAATACAAAAATTAACTGGGTGTGGTGGCAGACATCTGTAATCCCAGCTACTTGGGAGGTTGAGGCAAGAGAATCACTTGAACTGGGGAGTCGAAGGCTGCAGTGAGCTGAGATGGTGCCACTGCACTCCAGCTTGGGTGACAGAGCAGGACTCTGGGAAAAAAAAAAAAAAAAAAAAAAAAAGAATGGCCAGGTGGCACGGTGGCTAATATCTGTAATCCTAGCACTTTGAGAGGCAGAGGCAGTCGGATCACCTGAGATCAGGAGTTTCAGACCAGACTGGCCAACATGGCGAAACCCGGTCTCTACTAAAAATACAAAAATTAGCCAGGCAGGGTGGCATGCACCTATAATCCCAGTTACTTGGGAGGCCAAGGTAGGAGAATCACTTGAACCCAGGAGGTGGAGGTTGCAGGGAGCCAAGATCCCACCACTGCACTCCAGCCTGGGCTACAGAGAGAGACTCCATCTCAAAAACAAAAACAAAAACAAAAACAGAATTTAAGATAACTGGAAGGTGGGAGGATTGCTTGAGCCCAAGTTCAGGGCTGTAGTGTACAATGATCATGCTTGTGAATAATCACTGTGCTCCAGGCTGGGAAACATAGCAAGACCCTTGTCTCAAAAAAAAATTAAACTAAAAAAATAAAATAAGACCAGGCACGGTAGCTCACTCCCATAATCCCAGCACTTTGGGAGGCCAGGGCAGCTGGATCACAACATCAAGAGTTCAAGACCAGCCTGTCCAAGATAGTGAAATCCCATCTCTACTAAAAATACAAAAAAATTAGCCAGACATGGTGGCGCGCACCTGTAGTCCCAGCTACTTGGGAGTCTGAGGCAGGAGAATCGCTTGAACCTAGGAGTTAGAGGTTGCAGTGAGCTGAGATCACATCACTGCACTCCAGCCTGGGCAACAGAGCGAGACTCCATCTCAAAAAAAAAAAAAAAAAAAAAAAAACCATAAAAAATAAAATAGGCTGGACACAGTGGCTCATGCCTGTAATCCAGCACTTTGGGAGGCCGAGGCAGGTGGATCACCCAAGGTTGGGAGTTCGCGAGCAGCAATGACCAACATGGGGAAACCCCATTTCTACTAAAAATACAAAATTATCCAGGCGTGATGGTGCGTGCCCATAGTCCCAGCTACTTGGGAGGCTGAGGCAGGAAAATTGCTTGAACCCAGGGGGCAGAGGTTGCGATGAGCCAAGATCACACCATTGCATTCCAGCCTGGGCAACAAGAGCAAAACTCCATCTCAAAAAAAATGAAAATAAAATAAAATAAGGTGAGAGTTTGCTGTGTGTGGAGAGTCCATAACTCTGGTCTTTTTGGAGTAACCAGAAACCATGGCATAAAGAAACTATAGCTCTCTCTCTTTGCAAGTTCCCTACACTCTCCTGCCATAGGTGCGCAGGTGTTTGCAGTGCTGATTGGCAGAAGGTTGGAATTGCCGGAGACTTGGGAAGTTATTACAACCTGAGGTTTGCTAGAAATTTGTTAAAATCCCTCTCTCTGTATCCAACTTGAGCTGAAGCATGTATTTAGAACCCTCCTTCCCCTGTGAAGTGAGAAATGCCTCAGGCACCAATAAATCTCTTAAGATTCTGTCAGCCAAACAAAAGGATCTCCAACTTGCTCTGTGTTAAGAAATAAAGGTTTCCTAAAGTGCTGGTTCTACAGGCATGAGCCGCCATGCCCAGCAGAAGTGGGTAGATTGCTTGAGCCCAGGAGGTTAAGACCAGCCTGGGCAACAGAGTGAGACCCCCATTTCTACCAAAGGAGAAAAAAAAAAAAGTAGCTAGACCTGGTGGCGCACACCTGTAGTCTCAGCTACCTGGGAGGCTGCGGAGGGAGGATCACCAGAGGCTGGGAGGTCCAGGCTGCAATGAGCCATAATTGCACCACTGCACTCCAGCCTGGGCGACAGAGCAAGGCACTGTCTAAAAAAATAATAATAATAAACCTAAGGCTGGGTGCGGAGGCTCACACCTGTAATCCCAGCACTTTGGGAGGCCAAGGCGGGTGGATCACCTGAAGTCAGGAGTTCGGGACCAGCCTGGCCAACATGGAAAACCCCATCTCTACTAAAAATACAAAAATTAGCTGGGCGTAGTGGCTGGCACCTGTAATCCCAGCTACTCGGGAGGCTGAGGCAGGAGAATCGCTTGAACCCAGGAGGTGGAGGTTGCAGTGAGCCGAGATTGCACCACTGCACTCCAGCCTGGGTGACAGAGCAGAGACTCCAATCTCAAAAAACAACAAAACCTGGACTGGGGTTGCTGCAGTTCCCAATGGAGACACACAGGGGCAGAAGAAGCACGCAGTGAGGACGTCTCAAGTGCTCCAGTCCTTCGGGCACTTTTCATACACAGCATCTCCCTCCTGGCACAGACATTTTGCTTAATCCTTGTGCCTTTCCCCACCTGACCTCAGTGTCTTTCGCCACTGGGGAGCCAGAAGCCTACAGCCCAGGGGCTTCCCAAGTGAAGGCACACTGGGAAAGGGTTGAAAGTGGCCTTACCCCAGCCCCTGGGCTCCATGAATCTCTTCCCACCTAACCCAGGACTGGGGCGGGGCCATCTGGTTTCTGTTGTCCACAGAGAGATACTGAAGTTATGCAAGAAAAAGAGAAAGAGAGAGCCAGGCGCAGTGGCTCACGCCTGTAATCCCAGCACTTTGGGAGGCCGAGGCAGGTGGATCACAAGGTCAGGAGACCATCCTGGTCACAAGGTCACGGGACCACCCTGGCTAACACGGTGAAATCCCGTCTCAACTAAAAATACAAAACAATTAGCCGGGCGTGGTGGCGGGCACTTGTAGTCCCAGCTACTCAGGAGGCTGAGGCAGGAGATTGGCGTGAACCCAGGAGGCAGAGTTTGCAGCGAACCGAGATTGCACCACTGCACTCCAGCCTGGGTGATAGAGTGAGACTCTGTCTCGAAAAAGAAAAAAAAAAGAAGAAGAAAAAAGAAAAAGAGAGAAGACCAGACCCAGTGGCTCATGCCTGCAATCCCAACACTTTGGGATTTCGAGGCCGGTGGATCACCTGAAGTCAGGCGTTCACGACCAGCCTGGCCAACATGACGAAACCCCGTCTCTATGAAAAATACAAAAATTAGTCCAGGTGCGGTGGCGCACACCTGTAATCCCAGCACCTTGGGAGGCCAAGGTGGGCAGATCACGAGGTCAGGAGTTCGAGACCAGCCTGGCCAACATGGTGAAACCCTGTCCCTACTAAAAATACAAAAATCAGCCGGGCATGGTGGTGCACGCCTGTAATCCCAGCTACTCAGCAGGCTGAGGCAGGAGAATCGCTTGAACCTGTGAGGCAGAGGTTTCAGTGAGCCGAGATCACATCACTGCACTCGAGCCTGGATGACAGAGCAAGACTCCGTCTCAAAAAAAACAAAAAACAAAACAAGGCTGGGCATGGTGGCTCATGCCTGTAATCCCAGCACTTTGGGAGGCTGAGGCGGGTGGATCACGAGGTCAGGAGATCGAGACCATCCTGGCTAACATGGTGAAACCCCGTCTCTACTAAAAATACAAAAAAATTAGCCGGGCGTGGTGGCAGGCGCCTGTAGTCCCAGCTACTCGGGAGGCTGAGGCAGGAGAATGGTGCGAACCTGGGAGGCAGAGCTTGCAGTGAGCCGAGATGCACCACTGCACTCCAGCCTGGGCAACAGAGCGAGACTCCTTCTCAAAAACAAACAAACAAAACAAAACAAACAAACAAAAAATTAGCCAGGTATGGTGGTGTGTGACTATAATCCCAGCTATTCAAGAGGCTGAGGCAGGAGAATTGCTTGAACCGGGAGGCGGAGGTTGCAGTGAGCTGAGATCGCACCATTGCGCCCCAGCCTGGGCAACAAGAGCAAAACTCTGTCTCAAAAAAAAAAAAAAAGAAAAACGAAAAGAGACAGAGAGACAGACAGAGAGAGTGCTACAAAGAGAGACAGAGAGATACTGCAGTTATGCAAGAAAAAGAAAGAAGGAATGAAAGACAGAGAGACAGAGAGAGAGAGCTATAGAGAGAGATATTGCAGCTATGCAAGAAAAAGAGAGAGGAAGGGAAAGAGGGACAGAGAGATGCTGTGGCAGGTCAGGTCTCACTAACACAGGCCTCTGTAACAACCGTTTCAGCACTGACTGCATGGTTAAGTTAAATATTTAAAGATGATAGAGCTGGTGCCTTAGACAAAAGCTGGAATGTAACAAAAGCCCACCAAGAGTTTTGCCCAGGCCTTTCCTGGGCCTTGAACCTTGGCAAGATAATGAAGGAATTCTTAATGGACCCATTTAGGATTAACCAAGTTTTACTGGGGGTCTGAAGAAACTCCCCAGACTCTAAAGATTTAGCAGGAGACAAGATAAGGGTAACCACCCCTGGCACCTGGACCCATCTAGATTAAGTAAATTTACTGAGGCTCCAGAGGAAGGTCTTCAGGACTCAGACCTTAGTTATAGACTAGGAGAAGTTAATTGGCCTGGCGCGGTGGCTCACGCCTGTAATCCCAGCACTTTAGGAGGCCGAGGCAGGCAGATCACCTAAGGCCAGAGGTTCAAGACCAGCCTGGCCAACATGGTGAAACCCCGTCTCTACTAAAAATACAAAAATTAGCCAGGCATGATAGTGCACACCTGTAATCCCAGCTACTCAGGAGGCTGAGGCAGGGGAATCGCTTAAACCTGAGATAGCGGTTGCAGTGAGCCAAGGTTGCGCCACTGTACTCCAGACTGGGTGACAGAGCAAGACTCCATCTCAAACAAAAACAAAAACAAAAAAGTTAAAAATTAAACTACAGGCCGGGCGCAGTGACTCGTACCTGTAATCCCAGCACTTTGGTAGGCCGAGGCGGGGGGATCACCTGAGGTCAGGAGTTTGATACCACCCTGGCCAACATGGTGAAACCCCGTCTCTACTAAAAATACAATAGCCGGGTGTGGTGGTGCACACCTACATAATCCCAGCTACTCGAGAGGTTGAGGCAGGAGAATTGCTTGAACCCAGGAGGCGGAGGTTGCAGTGAGCCAAGATGGTGCCACTGCACTCCAGGCTGGGTGACAGAGTGAGACTCTGTCTCAAAAATAAATAAAACTACAGTAGCCACAAGCACTGATGGAGTCAAGTCTCAGGCACCCACAGGACAAGGTGGGACGCACTGTCTACTCATCTGCAGAAGGGGGACCAGGACAGGATTGGGAGAAGAGAGCCAGGGTAAGGGGGAAGAAACAATATTGACAGAGTAATTCTGAAAGATTCTCCCCAAGGCCTGAAAACTCGGGGGGATAAACCTGGGGGGATGAATAACTCCTCCCTTCTCAGGCCCAGTCCCAAGGTGCAAGGCTACTTGCCCTAGCAGCGTGTGCCAGCGAGATAGCAGGAGCAGGAAGAGAGATGGCCGGAAGACACGTACCCTGGCCGGAAGACACCTAACCTGGCCGGAAGACATCTGCCCTGCCCGGAAGACATCTACCCTGGCCGGAAGACACGTACCCCTGAAGATCGAAAGAAAGGCCATCCGGGTATCACGTAGCAATTACGTCAGACTGGGACACTTGCTGTTTATAGGAGACTATAAAACCCCTGCCCCTTCCTCACTTGGGACTGACGCCATTTTAGGCCTCAGTCGTCTGCGCCCAGGTGCACATTAAACCAGCATGTTGCTCCACAGCTCATGTTCTTCGTTGGCTTGTTCTCGGGGTTCAAACCGACGCAAGAGCCTTACAAATTCCATGCTTGGCTCACTCAGCATTCCCTTAACAGATGTTCATTCGGTACCTGCGTGCTTGACAAGCCCCAGGCCTGAGAATACATCGGATTAATGAATGAACCAACAAGCAAAAATCCCCGACATTCTAGTGTTAAGAGTCTACAGGTAAAATAAATAAGTAAATTTAAAAGGATGTTAGATCCCTTTTTTTTTTTTGGAGACGGAGTCTTGCTCTGTTGTCCAGGCTGGAGTGCAGTGGCCGGATCTCAGCTCACTGCAAGCTCCGCCTCCCGGGTTCACGCCATTCTCCTGCCTCAGCCT
>NC_045454.1:43775281-43778462 GCF_002776525.5 Piliocolobus tephrosceles
CAGGATGGTCTCGATCTCCTGACCTCGTGATCTGCCCGTCTCGGCCTCCCAAAGTGCTGGGATTACAGGCTTGAGCCACCGCGCCCGGCTCCTTTACTGTTTTAATACTTGCTTTCACTTTACGGACTTGCGTGAGATCCAAGAGCCCTCTCTTGGGGTTTGGATTGGGACCTCTTTCCTGTAACACCTTGGGGTCAGGAAAGGCTTTCTCTCCCAGTGCCTTGGGGTCAGGCACAGGGCTGCAGCTTCCCCACAGAGAGCCCAGGAATGTTTGCACTGTCAGGAGAGAGTCAGGTTTCAGCGAGAATCTAAGGAAAATCCTGCAGAGAGTATCTATAACGAGGTGAGGAAAGGGGAAAAGGCATTTTCCTTTAGGACAGAACCTGAATTCCTTAGGATACAGCTGGTGAACCGTAACATCTGTAACTCCCTCCCAGTTAGGGAAGGAAGGAAGGAAGGTAGAAGGCCCTCTTCAGAAATGACTTTTTTTTTTTTTTTTAAGAAACCAGGTCTCACTCTATTGCCCAGGCTGAAGTACAGTGGTGCTATCTTAGCTGACTGCAGCCTCGAACTCCTGGGCTCAAGCAAATCCTCCCACTTCAGTCTCCCAAGTAGCTGGTACTACAGGCAAATGATTCTCCTGCCTCAGCCTCTCAAGGAGCTGAGATTGCAAGCACCCGCCAAAAAGCCCAGCTAATTCTTGTATTTTTAGTAGAGATGAGGTTTCACCACATTGGCCAGGATGGTCTCGAACTCCTGACTTCAGGTGATCCACCCTACTTGGCCTCCCAAAGTGCTGGGATTCTCTCTTAACAAGTGTCTATGGGTAGGGCGTGGTGGCTCACACCTGTAATCCCAGCACTTTGGCAGGCTGAAATGGGAGGATCACTTGAGCCCAGGAGTTCAAGTTCATCCTGGGGAACATATGTAGTGAGACTCAGTGTCTACAAGAAACATTTTTTTTTTTTTTTAAACAAAGTCTCACTTTGTTACCCAGGCTGGAGTACAGTGGCACAATCTTGGCTCATTGCAATCTCTGTCTCCCAGGTTCAAGAGATTTTCCTGTCTCAGCCTCCCAAGTAGCTGGGATTACAGGCGTGCACCACCATCCCCAGCTAAGTTTTGTATTTTTAGTAGAGATGTAGTTTCACCATATTGGCCAGGCTGGTCTCAAACTACTGACCTCAAGTGATCTACCTGCCTTGGCCTCCCAAAGTGCTGGGATTACAGGCATTTGCCACCACGCCCGGCCTCTTAAAAAAAATTTAAGCCAGGCGCGGTGGCTCACGCCTGTAATCCCAGCACTTTGGGAAGCCAAGACAGGCGGATCACGAGGTCAGGAGATCGAGACCATCCTGGCTAACACAGTGAAACCCGGTCTCTACCAAAACTACAAAAAAATTAGCTGGGCGTGGTGGCGGGCACCTGTAGTCCCAGCTACTCGGGAGGCTGAGGCAGGAGAATGGCGTGAACCTGGGAGGCGGAGCTTGCAGTGAGCCGAGATTGCGCCACTGTACTCCAGACTGGGCAACAGAGTGAGAATCCATCTCAAAAAAAAAAAAAAAAAATTAAAAATTAGTCAAGCGTGATGGCGCATACCTATATAGTCCCAGCTACTCGGGAGGCTGAGGTGGGAGGATTGCTTGAACCCAGGAGGTAGAGGCTGCAGTGAGCTACTGCACTCCAGCCTGGGCGACAGAATGAGATCCCATCTCAAACATATAACCATAAACTTTGGATGACAGAGTAAGACCTTGTCGAAAAAAAAAAAAAATTGCAAAGGCAGTTTCAAACTCTGGCACCAGGCTCCAGAAACTGTACGTTTAACCACTGGGCTTATTTGGGGATGGCCTATGATGTAGGCAGCAAATGCATTAGAATTTGAGACCACCCAAACCTGGGGAATCCATTTCCCTTTGGCCTGACCCTGGGGTCCCAGCTTATGGAACACAGAGCAGGCGTTTACTTCAGGAGGGGCTGAGCAGTTTCAGCACCCCTCCTCCTCCTCCATTCTGAGCACCTCTCTTCCACCCTCCAGCACCTTTTCCACGGTCACTGGGAGAAGACAATGGAATGGCAGCTTAGGGACAAAGGGAAAGCTCAGTTACTAATGCCACTTCTGGGCAGGGTTCCTGCATTCCTCAGGGTGGAAGGGAGCAACCGCCGCTGGATTCCCCGTGGGTTCAAGGAGCTGGAGGACCCAGGAGCCTAAATCTCTGCTCAGATCCTCTGAGCTCTGAGTCTGGTTTTCCCAAAAATCTAGATGATTTTCCTTAAAAAAAAAAAAAAAAAATGTTACCAGACACAAGTCAGTCATGCCCCCAGGAGCCGCCTTTGAAAAGAGGAACCTGGCCAGGCGCAGTGACTCACGTCCGTAATCCCAGAACTTTGAGAGGCCAAGGTGGGAGGATCACGAGGTCAGGAGTTCCAAACCAGCCTGCCCAACATGGTGAAACTCCCTCTCTAAGAATAATACAAAAATTAGCGGCGCATGGTGGTGTGCAGCTATAGTCCTAGCTACTCGGGAGGCTGAGGCAGGAGAATCGCTTGAACCCAGGAGACAGAGGTTGCAGTGAGCCGAGATCACACCACTGCACTCCAACCTGGGTGACAGAGCGAGACTCAGTCTCAATAAAAAAAAAAAAAAAAAAAGAAAGAAAGAAAGAAAAGAAAAGAAGAAAAAAAGAAAAGAGGAGCCTGGTGGCCAAGGTGCTGTCTCAAGCTTTGTAATCCCGGCATTCTGGGAGGCTGAGGCAGAAGGATGGCTTGAGCCCAGGAATTCAAGATCCAGCCTGGAGCTGAACTCACGTCTGTAATCCCAGCACTCTGGGAGGCTAAGACGGGCAGATCACCTGAGCTCAGGAGTTCGAGACCAGCCTGACCAACATGGTGAAACCTTGTCTCTATCAGAAATACAAAAAAAATTAGCCAGGCGTGGTGGCGAGCACCTGTAGTCCCAGCTACTCAGGCTGAAGCATGAAAATTACTTGAACCTGGGAGGCGAAGGTGGCAGTGAGCTGAGATCATACCACTGCACTCCCACCTGGGTACCAGAGCAAGGCACGATCCTCACCCCCCGACCCCCCTCCAAAAAAAAAAAAAAAAAAACAAAAAAAAAAAAAAACCCCGGGGAAAAAAAACAGGACCCGACTCTAACAAAAAAAAAAAAAAAAAAAAAAAC
>NC_045454.1:43778562-43780055 GCF_002776525.5 Piliocolobus tephrosceles
ACAATCTGGTATTTTGATATTTGTATGTATATCTTGTGGAATTATTTAAGAAGCTAATTAACACAGCCATCACTTCACCTACTTGTCGTGTGTGTGTGTGTGTGTGTGTGGTAAGAGTATTTAAAATAAACTCTTTTTAGCAATTTTCAAATACGTGGGCGGGGAATGGTGGCTTACGCCTGTAATCCCAGGACTTTGGGAGGCCGAGGCAGGTGGATTACCTGAGGTCAGGAGTTCGAGACCAGCCCAACCAACATGGTGAAACCCCATCTCTACTAAAAATCCAAAAATTAGCTGGGTGTAGTGGCGCGCACCTGTAATCTCAGCTACTCAGGAGGCTGAGGCAGGAGAATTGTTCGAAACTGGGGGGTGGAGGTTTCAGTGAGCTGAGATCAGGCCACTGCACTCCAGCCTGGGTGACAGAGCGAGACTCTGTCTCAAAAGAAAAGAAAAGAAAAGATATATGTAATACATTATTTTTACCTGTAGTTACAATAGATCACTAGAATTTATTCCTGCCAACTAAAACGTGTGTCCTTTGACCAACTAACTCTCTTCAGTCTTCCCACTTCCCCAGCCCTGGTAACCATCATTCTACTCTCTAATTCCATGAGTTTAATCTTTTTATTTTACTTATTTATTTATTTTTGAGATGGAGTCTTGCTCTGTCGTCAGGCTGGAGTGCAGTGGTTCGATCATGGCTCACTGCAACCTCCGTCTCCCGGTTCAAGCAAGTCTCATGCCTTGGCCTTCGAAGTAGCTGGGGCCACACCCAGCTAATTTTTTTTTTTTTTTGTAATTTTCATAGAGATGGGGTCTCGCCATGTTGGCCGGGCTGGTCTCAGACTCCTGACCTCAAGTGATCCTCCCAACTTGGCCTCACAAAGTGCTGGGATTACAGGCATGAGCCACCTCGCCCGACCAATTTGATCTTTTCAGATTCCACAGATAAGGGAAATTGCACAGTATTTGTCTCACTGTGCCTGGCTTATTTCAGTTTGCACAATGTCCCCTAGGTTCATCTGTGTGGTCAAAAATGACAGTATTTCCTTTTTCTTTAAAGGTGTGTAGTATTCCATCATGTACATATATACATTTTCTTTATCCATTTATCTATTGATAGAGACCCCAAATAGCCAAAGCCATCTTAAACAAAACGAACAAAGCTGGCGGCATCACAGTCTCTGATTCCACATTATATGGCAAAGCTGCTGGGCAAATTTTAACCTGAAGGATTTGAATGCCTCCTCTGTCTGGTCATACTTGATTTCTCTCCACTCAAGCCAACTCTATTTTCACTCATTATTATTATTTTTTTTTTTGAGAAGGACTCTCACTCCATCTCCCAGGCTAGAGTGCAGTGGTGCGATTTCAGCTCACTGCAACCTCTGCCTCCCGGATTCAAGCAATTCTCTGCCTCATCCTCCTGAGTAGCTGGGATTACAGGCACCCATCACCACACACAGCTAATTTTTTTGTATTTTTAGTAGAGA
>NC_045454.1:43780065-43815469 GCF_002776525.5 Piliocolobus tephrosceles
CTCTACTAAAAATACACAAATTAGCCAGACGTGGTGGTACACACTTGTAACCCAGCTACTCGGGAGGCTGAGGTGGGAGGATCACTTGAGCCTGGGAGGCGGAGGTTGCAGTGAGTCATCGCGCCAGTGCACTCCAGCCTGGGCCACAGAGCAAGACCTTGTCTTTCAAAAAGATAAAAAAAAGAAATAGGCTGGGCATGGTGGCTCAGGCCTGTAATCCCAGCACTTTGAAAGGCCGAGGCAGGTGGATCATCTGAGGCCAGGAGTTTGAGACTAGCCTAGCTAACATGGTGAAACTCCGTCTCTACTAAAAATACAAAAATTAGCTGGTCATGGTGGCATGACCTGTAGTCCCAGCTACTCGGGAGGCTGAGGCACAAGAATCGCTTGAACCCGGGAGGTGGAGATTGCAATGAGCCAAGATCACGCCACTGGCACCACTGCGCTCCAGCCTGGCGACAGAGCAAGACTCCATCTCAAAAATAAAAAGTAAAAAAATTACCTGGGTGCAGTGGCGCATGCCTGTAATCCCAGCTACTCGGGAGGCTGAGGCGGGAGATCGCTTGAATGTGGGAGGCAGAAGTTACAGAGAGCCAAGATGGCGCCACTGCACTCCAGTCTGGGTGGCAGAGCGAGACTCCGTCTCAAAAATAAATAAATGAATAAATTAATTAAAATAATAAAAAAAAAAAAACTCAGAGACCTTGTCCCTTAGACATTGCTCCTCCCCCCCGTTTCTGTGTCTCTCCTCCTCGCTTCTTATTCTGTGGCCTCAGGGACCTTCCCACCTCAAGCCATTTGCACTTGGCATTCTCTGGGCAATGCTCTTCCCCAGGCATTTAATGGTTTGGGGATTTTTGTCATCTGGACGCATTCCATTGTCCTGTGCCTTCCCTGACCATCCTGTCTCTATGTCCACTCTACAGCCCTCCTGCTCTGATTTGTCCCGGTCTCGTTCGCCTTTTCACTCTCTTCCCAATAGTTCACAATATCTGAAATTACTGTACTTGGCTGTATTTGCTTGTTTGGGATCTGTTTATCTACTAGGCAGGGATGTTTGTCTCTCTCTCTCTCTCTTTTTTTTTTTAACGGAGTCTCGCTCTGTTGCCCAGGCTGGAGTACAGTGGTGCAATCTCGGCTCAATGCAAGCTCCGCCTCCTGGGTTCACGCCATTCTCCTGCCTCAGCCTCCAGAGTAGCTGGGAATACAGGCGCCCGCCACCACGTCCGGCTAATTTTTTTTTTTTTTTTTTTTTGTATTTTTAGTAGAGACAGGGTGTCACCGCATTAGCCAGGATGGTCTCCATCTCCTGACCTCGTGATCCACCCACCTTGACTTCCCGAAGTGCTGGGATTAGAGGCGTGAGCCACCACGGCTGGCCGGATGTTTGTTTCTTTTGTGTATTGGTTGCTGTGTCCTTTCTACCTAGAACAATTCTGCCTACCCGCCTGCCAACCAATCCAAACATGGACACACAGTAGGTGCTTAATTACATATATATATATTTACATATGTTTTGTTGTTGTTGTTTCTGAGATGGAGTCTCACTCTGTTGCCCAGGCTGGAGTGCAGTGGTGTGATCTTGGCTCACTGCAACCTCCGCCTCCTAGATTCAAGCAATTCTCATGTCTCAGCCTCCCAAGTAGCTGGGATTACAGGCACCTGCTACCACGTCTGGCTAATTTTTGTATTTTTAGTAGAAACAGGGTTTGACCATGCTGGCAAACTCCTGCAGTCTCAAACTCCTGACCTCAGATGATCCACCCGCCTTGGCCTCCCAAAGTGCTGGGATTACAGGTGTGAGCCACCATGCCCAGTTTATATATATATTTTTGAGACAAAGTCTCGCTCTGTCACCCAGGCTGCAGTACAGTGGTGCAATCACAGCTTACTGCAACCTCCACCTCCTGGGCTCAAATGATCCTCCCACTTCAGCCTTCCAAGTAGCTGGGACTACAGACAGGTGATAACTTTTTCTCTCTTTTTTTTTTTTTGAGATGAAGCCTCGTTCTGTCACCCATGCTGGAATGCTGTGGCATGATCTTGACTCACTGCAACCTCTGCCTCCTGGGTTCAAGTGATTCTCCTTCCTCAGCTTCCCGAGTAGCTGGGATTACAGGCGCCCACCACCACACTCAGCTGATTTTTGTTTTTTTAGTAGAGATGGGGTTTCACCATGTTGGCCTGGCTGGTCTCCAACTCATGACCTCAGGTGATCCTTCTACCTCAGCCTCCCAAAGTGCTGGGATTACAGGCGTGAGCCACCGCACCCGGTCATTTTTGTTTGTTTGTTTTCAATAGAGATGAACTCTTGCTCTGTTGTCCAGTCTGGTCTCAAACTCCTGAGCTCAAGCGATCCTCCTGCCTTGGCCTCCCAAAGTTCTAGGATTGCAGGTGTGAACCACTACACCAGGCTCCTCCCCTTTTTATAGGGACAACAGTCCTGTCAAAGTTCTACCCTTATGACCTTACTGAACCTTAAAATATCCTCCCTGGAAACTCTGGGGTTTTTTTTTGTACAATGGCCTGATCTCTGCTCTGTTCACTGCAACCTCCACCTCCCGGATTCAAGCAATTCTCCTGCCTCAGCCTCCTGAGTAGTTGGGATTACAGGCACGCACCACCACACCTGGGAAATTTTGTATTTTTAGTAGAGATGGCGTTTCTCTATGTTGGTCAGGTTGGTCTCGAACTCCTGACCTCAGATGGTCTGCTTGCCTCAACCTCCCAAAGTGCTGGGATTACAGGCGACAGCCACCGCGCCCAGACTGAAAACTGTTTCTGAATGCAGTCACATCGGAAGTAAAGGCTTCAACTTGTGAATTTGAGGGGGATGCAATTCAGAGCGTCACAGAGAGGGAACATGAGGCTGCTATGGAATAGCAGAGACTACCTCTCGCAGCAGGACCAGAGGTGTGATTTGCAGGGTCCAGTGCAAAGTGAAAACGGGGGCCCCTTTGCTTAAAAATTATTACAAAGTATGACATTTAATTTTTTAATTAAATATCTCAATGTCTCAATAAAATGTCTCAAATGTCTCAATAAAGCTGTGGCGGGGAGAAATGTAAGTATTGGCCGGGCGCGGTGGCTCATGCCTGTAATCTCGGCACTTTGTGAGGCTGAGGCCAGCAGATCACTTGAGATCGGGAGTTCGAGACCAGCCTGGCTAACATGGTGAAACCCTGTATCTACAAAAAAAAAAATACAAAAATTAGCTGGGCATAGTGGTGCGTGCCTGTAGTCCTAGCTACTCGGGAGGCTGAGGTACAAGAATCCCTTGAACCGGGAGGTGGAGGTTACCGTGAGCCAAGATGGCACCACTGCATTCCAGCCTGGGCAACATAATGGGACTTCGCTTTTTTTTTTTTTTTTTTTTTAAGAAAAACCAATTTAATGGGTTAATTGCACAGGTGATCGTGGCCCACGAAAGTCGCAGTGCAGCTCTGGGTCTGGGGAACATTCTAGAGAGACTTTTCCTGACACCCACAGCTGAGCCTGGCAGCTGAAACTCCCGCTCCCCTCAATGTCCACGAAGCCCTGTCTTCCTGGGAGCCCAGGCAGGCTGAACCAAGGGCCCAGGGAGCCAATCAGGGCCTGGGAATAGGCAAGGGGATCCTTCCCAGCCCCGCCCGGCCTCGCAGGGATTAGGCCGACTGGGCACATTTGATACCCGCCAGATCTCAGCCACCTGGCCGCCCGGGGCTGGTGGACATGCCTCTGGGCTCGGCCGAGGGTTTGGAACGAGGGCAAAGAGCAGCCCCCGAGTCTTCCTGATGCTGTGAATGGCCGGCCCGCAGCAGGGTGCCCCTGGAGGCCCGCGGTGGGTCCTGGTGTTACTAATGCTGAGATACCTGGTGCCCACAGGTAAGGGGATCTCTTGCTCCTTCTCGTCCTCTGGGGAGGAGGAAAATGAGTGTACAACGTCCCAGCCCATCCTCAAATGGCCTTGCATGTCAACCCCCCTCCCTCCCTCCCTCCCTCCCTCCCTTGTTTCCTGCCTTTTTTTTGAGACAAGATCTTGCTCTGTTGCCCAGACTGGAGTATGGTGGCACGATCACGGCTCACTGCAGCCTAGACCCCCCAAACTCAAGTGATTCTCCCAATTCAGCCTCCCAAGTAGCTGGGACCACAGATGTGCGCCACCTAACCCAGTGAATTGTTTTTAAATATTTCGTAGAGACAAGGTGTCTCTATGTCGGCCAGGCTGGTCTAGAACTCCTGGGCACAAGTGATCCTCCTGCCTTGGCCTCCCAAAGTGCTGGGATTACAGGCATGAGCCACTGCACCCAGCTTGCACTTCGTACCCCTTTCCACCTTGAGTCCCTACCCAATTGTCACCTCTTCCATGTCCCCAACCACCCTCTCCCTTTCTTTCTCCCACTGTACTTTCGTTTTTTTTTGTTTGAGATGGAGTTTCGCTCTTATCACCCAGGCTGGAGTGCAATGGCACGATCTCAGCAATTCTCCTGCCTCAGCCTCCCGAGTAGCTGGGATTATAGGCACTGATGTTTTTGTACTTTCAGTAGAGACAGGGCCTGCAGACTTGGTCTTTCTGAGCCTCACTTTTCCCCATCTGCAAAATGGGCATCATGATGACGATAACAGCGTCTTGCTTGAGGGGCCTGTTGGGGGAATACAAAATGATTATTCAGCTCTTGCCTGGCACAGAGGAAGTTTCAATGAGCGAGTGACCTTTGCTTTTATGAAGTGGGAAGGTCACAGATGGCTTGAGGGACACAGAAGGGATCGTCTCTGTGTGGCACCCAAGAGAAACCTTATTTTTCATGCAAGCCTGGGGTAAACCGGGGCATGTAGGATTCACAATCCCACGGGGAACTTAGAGATACTGGCTGATGTTCTGATGGCCCCGTTTTATGGAGGAGCAAACTGAGGTTCAAAGGGTTCAGGATTTTCCCAAGGTCCTGCAGCAGGAGACATGGGACCAGTTCCCAATCTCTTCTTCTCTCCCTCTTTCTCTTTTATTTATTTATTTTTTTAAGAATTTTATTGCCAGGCGCGGTGGCTCACTCCTGTAATCCCAGCACTTTGGGAGGCTGACACGGGCGGATCACCTGAGGTCAGGAGTTCGAGACCAGCCTGGCCAGCATGGTGAAACCCCGTCTCTACTAAAAATACAAAAATTAGCTGGGTGTAGTGGCAGGTGCCTGTAATCCCAGCTACTTGGGAGGCTGAGGCAGGAGAATCACTTGAACCCGGGAGGAGGAGGATGCAGTGAGCCGAGATCACGCCATCACACTCCAGCCTGGGGGGACAAGAGCAAGACTTCGTCTCCAAAAAATAAAAAATAAATAAATAAAAATAAATAAAAATAGAGAAAAAGGGTCTCCCTATGTTGCCCAGGCTGGTCTTGAACTCCTGGACTCAAGCAATCCTCCCAGCTCATCTTCCCAAAGTGCTGGGATTACAGGCATGAGCCACCGCGCCCAAGCCCAGTCTCTCTTCTTCTTTAACTTGGTCATGTTTCTCCTGCCTCCCCTGGGAGGATCATGTAGTCAGTCAGTGGGCCCCTGGTATGTGCCCCTGCAGGCTTTGAGGACTTACAGGAAACACTGAGGGAAAAGTAGACAGACACCCAGAGGAAGCGATGAGGGATTTGGAGATTGCATTAGTTTTCTGAGGTTGCCATAACCAAGTACCATAGACTGGAGGCTTCAACAACAGAAATGTATCGTCTCTCTGTTCTGCAGGCTGGAAGTTGGAGATCAAGGTGTCTGCAGGTTACCATGGTGGTTACCAGAGGCTGGGAAGGTTGTCGGGGAAGAGGGATGAAGAGAGGTGGCAAAAGGATACATAATTACAGTTATATCAGAGGAAAATATTTAAGACATCTATTGTATAGCAGGGTGATGATAGTTAATGACAGTTTATTGTACTCTTGAAAAATGCAGACGGGGCTAGGTGGCTCATGCCTGTAATCCCAGCACTTTGGGAGGTCGAGGTGGGCAGATCACCTGAGGTCAGGAGTTCGAGACCAGCCTGGCCAACAGGGTGAAACCCCATCTGTATTAAAAATACAAAAAAAATTTGCCAGGCGTGGTGGCTTGCGCCTGTAATCCCAGTTACCTGGGAGGCAGAGTTTGCAGTGAGCCAAGATCACGCCACTGCACTCCAGCCTGGGCAACAGAGTGAGACTTGATCTCAAAAAAGAGACAGAGAGAGAGAGAGAGAGAGGAAAGAAAGGAAGAAAAGAAAAGAAAAATGCAAAGAGAGGCCGGGCGCAGTGGTTCTCGCCTGTAATCCCAGGACTTTGGGATGCTGAGGTGGGAGAATCGCTTGAGCCCAGGAGTTCAGGACGAGCCCGGGCAACATTATGAGACCCCCATCTCTGCAAAAAAAAAAAATTTTTTTAATTAGCCAGGCCTGCAGTCCCAACATTTTGGGAGGCCAAGATGGGAGGATCACTTGAGCTCAGTAGTTTGAGAACAGCCTGGGCAATACAGCGAAACCTTCTCTACTAAAAATAAAATAAAAATTAGCCGGGCATGATGTTGCATGTCTGTAGTCCCAGCTACTCAGGAGGCTGAGGTCGGAGGACCACTTGAGTCCAGGAGATCGAGGCTACAGTGAGCTATGACTGTTCTGCTGCACTCCAGCTTGGGTGACAGATTGAGACTCTGTCTCAAAGCAAAAAAAAAAAAGGACAGAAAGAAAGAAAGTAAAGGCAGACAGCCAGGCGCAGTGGCTCACGCCTGTAATTCTACACTTTAGGAGGCTAGGGCAGACAGATCACTTTAGGTCAAGAGTTCAAGACTAGCCTGGCCAACGTGGCGAAACCCTGTCTCTACAAAGAATACAAAAATTAGCCAGGTATGGTGGCACACCCCTGTAGTCCCAGCTACTCGGGAGGCTGAGGTGGGAGGTTGACTTGAGCCCAGGAGACAGAGGTTGCAGTGAGCTGAGATCATGCCACTGCACTCCAGCCTGGGTGACAGGGCCAGATCCTATCTCTAAAACATTTAAAAAACCAAAAAGGAATTAGCCCAGTGCCTGCCACATGGCCAACACTAGTATGTTAGCTTTTATTGCAAAGGTAGGCATCATTTCATTGTTACCAAGATAGCAGCTTGGTATGGTGTGGGCCCAGTGAGTGTCACCTATCCTAAAAGCAAGGTGGTTATTACTATTAACTAAAATTGTTTGATCTGGGTTAGGATCTGTGTTAAGCTCTTTGTCACCATTAGTCCTGGCAATGACTCTCCAAAACAGATGCTGTCAGAGGTAACCCTAACTTACTAGAGAGGAAACTTAGGTAGAGTTTGAGTGGCCTACCCTGGGCCACGCAGGATTTGAACCCAAGACTTATGATAGACTCCACTGTGTTTCTCTAAAATTATAGCAACAGGCCGGGCGCAGTGGCTCACGCCTGTAATCCCAGCACTTTGAGAGACCAAGGTGGGTGGATCATGAGGTTAGGAGTTCAAGACCAGCCTGGCCAACATGGTGAAACCCTGTCTCTACTAAAAATACAAAAAGTTAGCTGGGTATGGTAGTCAGCGCCTGTAATCCGAGCTCCTCAGGAGGCTGAGGCATGAGAATCGCTTGAACCCAGGAGGCGGAGGTTGCAGTGAGCGGAGATCACCGTCACTGCACTCCAGCCTGGGCAACAGAGTGAGACTCTGTCTCTAAGTAAATACATAATAGCAACAAATTGGGCCTCTCTGGCTTCCTGAAACTCAGGCTGACTGGGCAGATTAAAAAAAAATGTAGGACGTGCTGATGCTGTGGAAATACAACTAAATGCAAGAATCTTCTTCCAACTCAGAAAACCTCTCCACAAAAGTAGAAGGGAAAGGAAAAAAATACCCTCAATTTTATCATTGAATAAGCATTCATCCAGAATGTGGTGCACATCGTAGATAAGGCCTAGGACATTGCAAAAGCAGAAAGAAATCTCGCCCTTTTTCATTTGTTTTATTTATTTTTTTGAGACAGAGTCTTGCTCTGTCGCCCAAGCTGGAGTGCAGTTCAATGATCTCAGCTCACTGTAAGGTCTGCCTCCTGGACTCAAGCGATTCTCACGCCTCAGCCTCCTGAGTAGCTAGGATTACAGGCAGGAGACACCATACCCAGCTAATTTTTTGTTTTGTTTTTGAGACGGAGTCTTGCTTTGTCGCCCAGGATGGAGTGCAGTGGTGCGACCTTGGCTCACTGCAACCTCCCCCTCCCGGGTTCAAATGATCCTTCCACCTCAGCCTCCCGAGTAGCTGGGATTACAGGCGCCTGCCACCACGTCCGGCTAATTTTTAAATTTTTGGTAGAGACGGGGTTTTGCCATGTTGGCCAGGCTGGTTTCAAACTCCTGACCTCAAGTGATCTGCCCACCTCCGCCTCCCAATGTGCTGGGATTACAGGTGTTTGAGCCACCACGCCCGGCCCTTATTTTTGTATTTTTAGTAGAGACGAGGTCTCACCATGGCTGGTCTCAAACTCCTGGCCTCAAGTGATCCACTTGCCTCAGCCTCCCAAAGGGTTGGGATTACAGACGTGAGCCACCGTGTCCAGCCTACATCTCACCCTTTTTCTATAGCCAAGCAGATACAACCCGTCACATTCATGCCTCATGATAAACAATCATTAGTTCTCCAGTAACAGAACTTGACAGCACCATTTATCAAACGGATAGTTCATCCAGGAGCCACCTAGTCATTGTGACGACTGTGTGAGCTAATTGGCTTTATCCCAGGGGAGAAACACATCTTTCATCATGACAGGAGGGAGTTTTGCAATTTAGAGCGAGGCATCCACTGAAGTTATACTTTGACCCTCCCCCGAAACCAGAATACAGGAAGGATTAAGCCTCTTGTTTCTCGTTTTTCTTTGTCTTTACACAGACAAGTCTAGGATGTAAAGTCAAAGGGGAGGTGCTTAAATACACAGCAGAGGGGAAAGAGTTGGGGTAATCTGCCTCATTGTTGTCATTCAGGGGCAGCAAAGACATCACAGAATTAGATCTTGCAGGACACGGGTGATAAACATCCTAGAGGTAGAGCAGCTGGGACGTGAAGCTTTTACCAACACCACCCCTGGAGTGCTCGAAAAACGGCCTCTCCGGTCCCAGCTGTGCTCCTAGAATCCTGTCCTACTGGGGATAAAACCCAAACCAGCCTGGGCAACATAGTAACACCCTGCCCCCCCTACAAACAATACAAATATTAGCGGCCACGCATCATGCCTGTAGTCCCAGCACTTTGGGAGGCCGAGGCGGGCAGATCACCTGAGGTCAGGAGTTTGTGACCAGCCTGACCAAAATGATGAAACCCCGTCTCTACTGAAAATACAAAAATTAGCTGGGCATGGTGGGGCGCCTGTAGTCCCAGCTACTCGGGAGGCTGAGGCAGGAGAAGTGCTTGAACCCAGGAGGTGGAGGTTACAGTGATCCGAGATCACGCCACTGCACTCCAGCCTGGTGACAGAGCAAGGCTCCGTCTCCAAAAAAAAAAAATTAGCCAGGCGTGGTGGTATGCGCTTGTAATCCAAGCTACTCAGGAGGCTGAGGCAGGAGAGTTGTCTGAACCCTGAACCCAGGATGCAGAGATTGTAGTGAGCTGAGATCACACCACTGCACTCCAGCCTGGGCGACAGAGTGAGGCTCTGTCTCAAAAAGGAAAAAAACAAACACAAAATCGGGTCAGGCGAAGTGGCTCACACCTATAATCCCAGCACTTTGGGAGGTCAAGATGGGAGGATTGCTTGAGGCCAGGAGTTTGAGACCCACCTGGGCAACATGGCAAGACCCCAGTTTCTACAAAAGTGTAAAAATTAGTGCCCAGTGCAGTGACTCACGCTTGTAGTCCCAGCACTTTGGGAGGCCGAGGCGGGCAGATCACCTGAGGTCAGGAGTTTGTGACCAGCCTGACCAAAATGATGAAACCCCGTCTCTACTAAAACTACAAAAATTAGCCAGGTGTGGTGGTGTGTGCCTGTAATCCCAGCAACTTGGGAGGTTGAGGCAGGAGAATCACTTGAACTCACGAGGTGAAGGTTGCGGTGAGCCGAGATCGCACCATTGCCCTCCAGTCTGGGCAACAAAAGTGAAACTCCATCTCAAAAAAAAAAAAAAAAATTAGCTGGGTGGCCAGGCACAGTGGCTCACGCCTGTAATCCCAGCACTTTGGGAGGCCGAGGCAAGCGGATCACAAGGTCAGAAGCTCGGGACCAGCCTGGTCAACATGGTGAAACCCCGTCTCTACTAAAAATACAAAAATTAGCTGGGCATGGTGGCAGGCACTGTAATCCCAGTTACTCGGGAGGCTGAGGCAGGAGAATTGCTTGAACCTGGGAGGCGGAGGTTGCAGTGAGCTGAGATCATTCCACTGCCCTTCAGCCTGGGCGACAGAGTGAGACTCCATCTCAAAAAAAAAAAAAAAAAGAAAAAATTAGCTGGGCATGGTGGTGCGTGCCCGTAGTCTCAGTTACTTGGGAGGTTAAGGCACGAGAATCGCTGGAACCCAGGAGGAAGAGGTTGCAGTAAGCCGAGATCGTGCCACTACACTCCAGCCTGGCTAAGAGAGAGACTCTGCCTCAAAAACAAAAGCAAAAAAGGTTCTTGGCCTGGCGTGGTGTCTCACGCCTGAAATCCCAACACTTTGGGAGGCCAAAGCAGGCAGATCGGATCATCTGAGGTCAGGAGTTCGAGACCAGCCTGGCCAACACGGCGAAACCCCATCTCTACTAAAAAAAAAAATACATAGCCAGGCATGGTGGCATGTGCCTGTAATCCCAGCTACTTGGGAAGCTGAGGCAGGAGAATTCCTTGAACCAGGGAGGTGGAGGTTGCAGGGAGCAAAGATCATGCCACTGCACTCGCCCAGCCTTAAAATTTATATTTCAACTTAAAATATATTTACAACTAGAGATGGGTCTCACTATGTTGCCCAGGCTGGTCTTGAAGTCCTGGGCTCAAGTGATCCTCTCACCTTGGCCTCCCAAAGTCCTGGGATTATGGATATGAGACACTGCACCAGGCCAGGGATAAGCGTTTGTGTATCAACATGTATTTAAACATAGAGAAGGGACAGTAAAAATACAGTATTACAGCCTTGTGGGACCACCGTCATATATGCAGTCTGTCATTGACTGAAATGTTATACAGCATATAATGGTACTGAATGAGGATTAAAGCTAATGGGACATTGAGCCAGGTGCAGTGGCTCACGCCTGTAATCCCAGCACTTGGAAGGCTAAGGTGAGCAGATCACCTGAGGTCAGGAATTTGAGACCAGCCTGGACAACATGGCGAAACCCCCGTCTCTACTAAAAATACAAAAATTAGCCAGGCGTTGTGGCGGGCGCCAGCTACTCAGAAGGCTGAGGCAGAAGAATCACTTGAACCCAGGAGGCGGAGGTTGAAGTGAGCTGAGACAGCGCCACTGTACTCCAGTCTGGGTAACAGAGTGAGAGATGCTGTCTCAAAAACAACCAACCAAATAAATAAATAAGCCAGGCGCGGTGGCTCACTCCTGTAATCCCAGCACTTTCGGAGACCAAGGTGGATGGATCACTTGGGGTCCAAAGTTCAAGACCAGCCTGGCCTACATGGTGAAACCCTGTCTCTACTAAAAATACAAAACATTAGCTGGGCGTGGTGGCAGCTGCCTGTAATCCCAGCTACTCAGGAGGCTGAAGCAGGAGAATCGCTTGAACCCAGGAGGCGGAGGTTGCAGTGAGCTAAGATCGCACCATTGCACTCCAGCCTAGGGGACAGAGCAAGACTGTCTCAAAAATAAACAAATAAATAAATAAAGCTAATGGGACATTCATCTGAACCAGGGAGGTACAAAAATAATAATAATCATTATTATAGTAAAAATAATAATGTTACAATAGTAGATATTAATCTATTATTATAGATAATAGAAATGGATAAAAGCTATAATACTGATAATATAATTACATTGGCCAGGCATGGTGGCTCACGCCTGTAATCCCAGCGCTTTGAGAGACCAAGGCAGGTGGATCATGAGGTTAGGAGTTCAAGACCAGTCTGACCAAGATGGTGAAACCCCATCTCTACTAAAAATAGAAAAATTAGCCCGACATGGTGGCGGGTGCATATAATCCCAATTACTCGGGGGGCTGAGGCGGAGAATTACTTGAACCTGGGAGATGGAGGTTGCAGTGAGCCAAGATTGTACCACTGCACTCCAGCCTTGGCAACAAAGCGAGACTGTGTCTCAAATATATATATATATAAATATATATTTATATAAATATATTTTATAATATATATTTATATATATTTTATAATAATAGATAATAGTATTAATACCATGATATAAATATTAAGGACTTAATATAATGTTAGTAAGGATTTACCATGTCAGGCATCCTTCCAAAAACTCTAAATATATTAAATCACAGAATTCTCACAACTTTTTTTTTTTTTTAAATGGGGTCTCACTCTGTCACCCAGGCTGGAGTGTAGTGGCATGATCTTGGTTCATTGCAACCACCAACTCCTGGGTTCAAGCGATTCTCCCACCTCAACCTCCTGAGTAGCTCGGACTACAGGAGTGCACTACCATGCCCAGGTAGTTTTTGTATTTTAAGTAGAGACAGGGTTTCACCATGTTGGCCAGGCTGGTCTCAAACTCCTGACCTCAAGAGATCTGCCTGCCTTGACCTCCCAACGTGCTTGGATTACTGACACCACGCCCAGCTCATTTTTGCATTTTCAGTAGAGATGGGGTTTCACCATATTGACCATGCTGATCTGGAACTCCTGACCTCAAGTGATCTGCCTGTCTCGGCCTCCCAAAGTGCTGGGATTACAGGCCGCAGCCGGCCCTCACAACAACCTTTTGATAGTACTATTTTTAAGTTCATTTCACAGATGAGGAACCTGAGAGGTAAGGAGAGGTAGAATAATCTGCCTAAGGTCGTTGTGGAGCTAGTGATTGACTAAGCAGCACCTGGAAGTCCCATTGGAGAGTGTCACTGTTTAATGGACCGTTGGACATTTCCAAAGCCTGGGGTGTGTTTTACATCATCCCCTAGCCGTGCACAGCTAGTGAGCTCTTGCAATGCAGTTACTGGGGCTACCATCGTTGTAGCCATAACGCTATGTGCTATGGGTGAGGAACTTAATTTTTTAAAAATTTGTATTAGCCAAGCATGGTGATGTGCACCTGTAGTTCCAGCTACTTGGGAGGCTGAGATGGGAAGATCGCTTGAGCCTAGGAGGTGGAGGCTGCAGTGAGCTGCAGTTTTTTGGTAGAGACAGGGTTTCACTGTTTTCCAAGCTGGTCTCGAACTCCTGGCAGCAAGTGATTCTCCCGCCTCCGCCTCCCAAAGTGCTGGGCTTACAGAGGTGAGCCATCGCACCTGGCACCATCTCTTCTGTCTGCGGCTTCTCACCCCTTCCACCCAACCAGGGTGGGGAGGGAGGGGGAGGGATGACAAACTTCCTCTATTTACTCTCAAGCTTCTCTGTGTCCACCTCCACTAACGCTGGAGCCCTGAAGCGCCCCAGGCCTGCAGTGTGTAAATGCCTTCCTGGCAGGCCTTGCTATGACTTGAGCTCAGCAGTCCTCACCCTCCTTAATCCTAACCAAACAGTATCTGTCACTAGGCTCAGCGTGCAGAGGACGCCTCGGGTCCTTTTCCTCCTATGAAACCACAGAAGCAGCCCTAGGGGCAAACAATAAAACAGTGTGGAGGGCTGGGGGCTGAGGGCGGAAGCTTGCCTGGCAGCGAACCTTTCTTTTTTTTCCTCCTTCAAATATTGGAGGGGAGGCCGGGCGTGGTGGCTCACGCCTGTAATCTCAACACTTTGGGAGGCCGAGGCCGGCAGATCGTCGGCCAGGAGTTGGAGACCAACCAGACCACTATGGTGAAACCCCATCTATACTAAAAATACAAAACTGAGCCAGGTGTGGTGGCGGAAAGCTGTAGTCCTAGCTACTCAGGAGGCTGAAACACGAGAATTGCTTGAAGCCGGGAGTCAGAGGTTGCAGTGAGCCGAGATCGCGCCGTTGCTCTCTGGTCTGGGCAACAGAGTGAGTCTCAAAAAAAAAAAGAGATCACAAATGTCAGTTGGGACAAATAGAAGCTTTACTATGGTAATTCTCTGGCTTTGAGCCAAGGACTGCACCCTCCCCAGCGGGCAGCGCTGAGAGCTGAGTCAGCCAGGATGGTCTAAGATTAAACTCAATTTTTAACATTGTAACTCCTCACAGACAAACACAACTGTGTTTACTAACATCATTTGTCGGTTTTATCTGACTTTGGAGTTCTGAAGTTGGGAGATGTGGAGGCTGGAAGTATAAACTGAGAAGAAGTGGGCAGAACAGCTCCCTCCTGGCTCCCCTATCCCTAGCCAGTCTCTCTGATTTTCTTCTTCTTTTTCTTTTTTCTTTTTTTTTGAGATAGAGGCTTGCTCTGTCACCCAGGCTGGAGTGCAGTGGCTCGATCTCGGCTCACTGCGACCTCTGCCTCCCAGGTTCAAGTGATTCTTCTGCCTCAGCCCCCCAAGTATCTGGGATTACAGGCATGTGTCACGATGTCAGGCTATTTTTTTGAAAAAAATTTTTTTTTTAAGTAGAGATGGCGTTTCACCATGATGGCCAGGCTGGTCTCAAACTACTGACCTCAGGTGGTCCACCTGCCTCAGTTGCCCAAAGTGCTGGGATTACAGGCGTGAGCTCCTGCACCTGGCCCAGCCTCTCTGATTTTGATCCAAGTCATGCCCAAAGCTTGGAAGCGGCTTTACACTACCTTTCTCTGCTCAAAAATTTGCCATCCATCTGTCCATGCAATAAATACCTACTGAATATCTAACAGAAGCTGAATTCTGTGCTGAAAGCTAAGGATTATAGTATTATTTATTTATTTATTTATTTATTTTGAGACGGAGTCTCACTCTGTAACCCAGACTGGAGTTCAATGGCATAGTGTTGGCTCACTGCAACCTCCACCTCCTGGGTTCAAGCAATTCTTCTGCCTCAGCCTCCTGAGTCGCTGGGATTACAGGCGCACCCCACCATGCCCAACAAATTTTTATATTTTTAGTAGAGATAGGGTTTCACCATGTTGGCTAGGCTGGTCTTGAACTCCTGACCTCGTGATCCACCTGCCTCGGCCTCCCAAAGTGCTGTGATTACAGGTGTGAGCCACCGCGCCCAGCCCTGTTATTATTATTACTACTATAACAACAAAAGCAGCAATTGATTGATTGATTGATTGATTGTGAGGCAGAGTCTTGCACTGTTGCCCAGACTGGAGTGCAGTGGCAGATCACAGCTCACTGCAACCTCAACCTCCCAGGCTCAGGCTATCTTTCTGCCTCAGCCTCCTGAGTAGCTGGGACCACAGGTGTGTGCCACTATGTCTTGCTAGTTCTTTAATTTTTGTAGAGATGGGGTCTGGCTATGTTGCCAGGTCTAGTTTTGATTTTTTTTTCTTTTTCTTGTAGAGATAGGGTCTTGCTACGTTGTCCAGCCTGGCCTTGAACTCCTGGGCTCAAGTGATTCTCTCACCTCAGCCTCTCAAAGTGCTGGGACTTTGGCTGGGATTATAGGCGTGCACCACCATGCCTGGCTAATGTTTGTATTTTTTGGTAGAGACATGGTTTCACTGTGTTTTCCAGGCTGGTCTCGAACTCCTGGCCTCAAGTGATCCTCCTGCTTTGGCCTCCCAAAGTGCTGGGATTACAGGCATGAGCCACTGTGCCCAGCTCCATCTCTCTCTCCTATCTGCTGCTACTCCTAGAATACATAGTGGGCACAGAATAGGGACTATTTAAGTGTTTGCTGGCCAGACATGGTAGCTCATGCCTGTAATCCCAGTACTTTGGGAGACACATAGCCCCTATTCTGTACCCACCCACTAGGTATTCTAGGAGTTGTTTATTAGTCCTTCTAGAAACTTTTCAAACCAGATATGGTGGCTCACACCTGTAATCCCAACACTTTGAGAGGCTGAGGCAGGAGAATCGCTTGGACCCGGGAGTTTGAGGCCAGGCTGGGCAATGTAGCAAGACTCTATCTCTACAAGAAAAATAAAAATAAAAAAATTAGTCGAGCACAGTGATGCACCTCCATGGTTCCAGCTACTTGGGAGGCTGAGGTGAGAGCATTGCTTGAACCCAGGAGGTTGAGGCTGCAGTGAGCTGAGATCACCTTGCCATTGCATTCCAGCCTGGGTGACACAGCAAGACCCTGCCTCAGAAATAAATAAATAAATACCCATCTGCATCTCCCATTTTATAGAGGAGGATACAGAGGCTCGGAGAGGCCCCCAAGTCATATGACTGAGCTGGGATTTGAACCCACAATGATGGGTGCTCTTCCACCTTGCATCTTGCCACTCATGAAAAATATACAGTCTAGTGCGGTACACATAATAATTACACAAACAAGGTAATTCGGATATTTAAATGCTCTAAAGATTCTATATCAGATTATTTCTAGTATTATTTTCCTGCTCATCCCAGAAGGATAAGAAGGAGCCAACCTTCTGAAGAGCTGCAGAGAGAACACCCAGAGTAAAAAGCAAGTGCAAAGGCCCTGTGGTCCAAACCACTTAAAAAGGTATAGAGGCAGCAGAGGTCAGAGTAGAAGGAAGGAAGAAACAAGAGGCAACAGGATATGATGATTTCAGGCCACAGGGGAAGTTCGGGTTTCGTTGTTTCCTTTTTGAGACAGGGTCTGGCTCTGTTTCCCGGGCTGGAGTGCAGGGTACAATTTCAGTTCACTGCCTATCTTCACCTCCCAGGTCAAACCATCCTCCCACCTCAGCCTCCCAAGTAGCTGGGATTACAGGCATATGCCATCACTCCTGGCTAAATTTTTTTTTTTTTTTCTTTTTTCTTTTTTTTTGAGACGGAGTCTTGCTCTGTCGCCCAGGCTGGAGTGCGGTGGCCGGATCTCAGCTCACTGCAAGCTCCGCCTCCCGGGTTCACGCCATTCTCCTGCCTCAGCCTCCCGAGTAGCTGGGACTACAGGCGCCCGCCACCTCGCCCGGCTAATTGTTTGTATTTTTAGTAGAGACGGGGTTTCACCGTGTTAGCCAGGATGGTCTCGATCTCCTGACCTCGTGATCCACCCATCTCGGCCTCCCAAAGTGCTGGGATTACAGGCTTGAGCCACCGCGCCCAGCCTTTTTTTTTTTTTTTTTTGAGACAGAGTTTTGCTTTTGTTGCACAGGCTAGAGTGCAATGATGTAATCTCGGCTCACTGCAACCTCTGCCTCCCGGGTTCAAGCAATTCTCCTGTCTCAGCCTCCTGAGTAGCTGGGATTACAGGCATGCACCACCACGCCTAGCTAATTTTGTATTTTTAGTAGAGACGGGGTTTCTCCATGTTGGTCAGGCTGGTCTCGTACTCTCAACCTCAGGTGATCCACCCGCCTCAGCCTCCCAAAGTGCTGGGATTACAGGCTTAAACCACCGCGCCCAGCTTTAATTTTTTTTTGAGATGGAGTTTTGCTCTTGTCCATGCTGGAGTTCAATGGCCTGATCTCGGCTCACTGCAACCTCCGCCTCCCGAGTTCAAGCGATTATCTTGCCTCTGCTTCCCGACTAGCTGGGATTACAGGCGCCTGCCACCACACCTGGCTAATTTTTTGTATTTTTAGTAGAGACGAGGTTTCGCCACGTTGGCCAGGCTGGTCTGCAACTCCTGACTTCAAGCAATCCTCCCATCTCGGCCTCCCAAAGTGCTGGGATTATAGGTGTGAGCCACCTCGCCTGACCCAGTTTTGTGTTTGTTTTTTTCTTTTTGAGACAGAGCCTCACTCTGTCGCCCAGGCTGGAGTGCAGTGGTGTGATCTCAGCTCACTACAATCTCTGCATCCTGGGTTCAGACGACTCTCCTGCCTCAGCCTCCTGCGTAGCTGTAATTACAAGCGCATACCACCACGCCTGGCTAATTTTTTTTTGGAGACGGAGCCTTGCTCTGTCACCAGGCTGGAGTGCAGTGGCGCGATCTCGGATCACTGTAACCTCCACCTCCTGGGTTCAAGCACTTCTCCTGCCTCAGCCTCCCGAGTAGCTGGGACTACAGGCACCCCACCATGTCCAGCTAATTTTTGTATTTTTAGGAGAGACAGGATTTCACTATGTTGGCCAGGATTGTCTCCATCTCTGGAGCTCGTGACCTTGTGATCCGCCTGCCTCGGCCTCCCAAAGTGCTGGGATTATAGGCATGAGCCATCGCGCCTGGCCTAATTTTTTGTATTTTTAGGAGAGATAGGATTTCACTGTGTTGTCCAGGCTGGTCTCAAACTCCTCACCTGAAGTTATCTGCCCACCTTGGCCCCGAAAGTGTTGGGATTACAGGTGTGAGCCACCATGCCTGGCCACAGACCTGGCTTTTATACTTTTCTTTTTTTTCTTTGAGATAGAGTCTCACTCTGTTGCCCAGGCTGGAGTGCAGTGGTACAATCTCAGCTCACTGCAACCTCTGCCTCCTGGGTTCCAGTGATTTTCCTGCCCCAGCCTCCTGAGTAGTTGGGATTACAGGCGCACACCACCACATCTGGCTAATTTTTTATACTTTTTGGTTGAGACAGGGTTTCACCATGTGGACCATGGCTGGTCTCAAACTCCTGACCTCAAGTGATCTGCCTGCCTCGGCCTCCCAAGGTGCTGGGGTTACAGACATGAGCCACAGCACCCGGCCTGACTTTTATACTTTTTTTTTTTGAGGCAGAGTCTCGCTATGTCACCCAGGTTGGAGTGCAGTGGCCGGATCTCAGCTCACTGCAAGCTCCGCCTCCCAGGTTCACACCATTCTCCTGCCTCAGCCTCCCGAGTAGCTGGGACTACAGGCACCCACCACCTCGCCTGGCTAGTTTTTTGTATTTTTTAGTAGAGACAGGGTTTCACCATGTTAGCCAGGATGGTCTCGATCTCCTGACCTCGTGATCCGCCTGTCTCGGCCTCCCAAAGTGCTGGAATTACAGGCTTGAGCCACCGCGCCCGGCCTTTTTATACTTTTTATAGGAGGTCCATGATCTTTCCCTCCTTACAAAAATTCAATAACCATTCATTCATTCAATTGTTCAATAAATATTTATTGATGATCTATAATATGGTAAGGAGATATTGAGAGGTTAATATAAGAGGTAGTACAACTATGGTTAGTAGTAATCACATTAAGCATTGTCATTATTGGCCATATTTAGATAAGAATTGATTGCAACAGCTCATTCCACTGTTAATTTGATATTTACACTATGACATCACATGTGGAGAGCTTTACATGAATAATCCCATTTAATCCTCTTAACAGATCTGTGAGATCAGATGGTCTTTTTTTCTCTTTAATAATTTTGTTGTTTGCTACATGATGCGCAGATGGTGCAACGGTTACTGTAGTGAAGCAGTCACGTATCACTTTCTATTTGTGTGTGTTTTGTAGTTGAGGAAACAGAGGCTTGGAGAGATTAAGCAGCTTTTTCAAGGAAATATAGCCGTGGGTGATAGAGGTGGGGCTTGGGGGTTTGATCCAGGGGTGGGGTGGTCTGCACCCTTCGTCCACCAGTAGCTTGAAGGTGGTTTTTCAACGGAAGGAGACTGGAGTGAGGAGAACATTTGGGAGTGGCTAAGGTGGAGAGAAAAATCTGAGATGGGAGAGAGAGATGGCCAGGCGCAGTGGCTCTCACCTATAACCCTAGTACTTTTGGAGGCAGAGGTGGGAAGAGTGCTTGAGTCCAGGAGCTCAAGACCAGCCTGGGCAACATGGGAAAACACCATTTCTACTAAAAATACAAAACATTAGCTAGGCATGGTTGTACGTGCCTATAGTCTCAGCTACTCGGGAGGCTGAGGTGGGAGGATCCCTTGAAGGAAGGAAGGAAGGAAGAGAAGGAAAGGAGGGAGGGAGGGAAGAAGGAGAAAGAAGGAAGGAAGGAGAAAGAGAGAAGGAAGGAGGGAGGGAAGGAAGGAAGGAAAGAAGGAGACAAAAAGAAAGAGAAGAAACGAAGTAAAGAAGGAAGGAAGAAAGGAAGGAAGGAAGGAAGGAAGAGCCAGGCATGGTGGCTTACGCCTGTAATCCCAGCACTTTGGGAGGCTGAGAAGGGTGAATCACCTGAGTTCAAGACCAGCCTGACCAACACGGTGAAACCCCGTCTCTACTAAAAATACAAAAAAATAAGCTGGGCGTGGGGGCGGGCACCTGTAATCCCAGCTACTCAGGAGGCTGAGGCAGGAGAATTGCTTGAACCCGGGAGGCAGAGGTTGCAGTGAGCCGAGATTGTGCCACTGCACTCCAGCCTCGGCAACAAGAGTGAAATTCCATCTTAAATAAAAAAAAAAAAAGATGGGGAAGGAAGGAAGGAGAGAAAGAGAAAAGGAGAAAAAACTTTGAGCAGAAGCTCTTTTCCATCATGTTTTAGCCCCACAAACATTTACTGAGCACTCACTGTGCCAAGTGAGATAGTGGGTGTCAGGGTTCAGAGGTGAGGTAGGGCAGTTTTTGAAAAGGTGACATCTCATCAGAGGACTTAATAAGGTGAGGATGGAACTATTGAGATATTTCGGTGGGTGGAAGGATGTTCCAGGCAATGGGAACAGCAAATGCAAGGGCCTTGAGGCAGGAATGAATTTGAAAAACAGCAAAGAAACCAGAGCAGCTGAAACAGAGTGAACGAGGGACAAAGAGAAGGAATCTGGGTAGGGACATGAGGGCGGGGACAAAGCAATGGGTCCTTTGAGGGAATTTAGTTTTGATTCTGACATACATGCAGAGCCATGGAACGACATTAAAGTCTGGTCTATCATTTTCTTTTTCTTTTTTTTTGGACAGAGTCTTGCTCTGTACCCCAGGCTGCAGTACAGTGGCCTGATCACAGCTCACTGCAGCCTCAATCTGCTGGGCTCAAGTGATCCTCCCACCTCAGTTTCCCAAGTACCTGGGACTACAGGTGTGCACTACCATACCTGGCTCATTTTTTATTTTATTTTATTTTTTTGAGATGGAGTCTTGCTGTGTTGCCCAGGCTGGAGTGCAATGGCACGATCTCGGCTCACTGCAACCTCCACCTCCACCTCTTGGGTTCAAGCAATTCTCCTGCCTCAGCCTCCTGAGTAGCTGGGATTACAGGCACCCGTCATCATGCCCGGCTAATTTTTGTATTTTTGTAGAGACAGGGTTTCACCATGTTGGCCAGGCTGGTCTTGAACTCCTGACCTCAGGTGATCAGCCTGCCTCTGCTTGCCCAAGTGCTAGGAATATGGGCATGAACCACTGTGCCTGGCTTATTTAATTTAATTTTTTTTTTTGTAGCGACAGGGTCTCACTATATTGCCTAGGTTGATCTTGAATTCCTGGGCCTAAGATATCCTCTCGCCTTGGCCTCCCAAAGTGCTGGGATTACAGGCATGAGCCACCACACCCAGCCCATCCTTTGACTCTTATTTTTCACATCCTCCTTCTGGCTGCTGTACAAAGAGCAGACTGTTAGGGCACAAGGTGGAAAGAAATTAGAGAGGTTATCAGGAGGCAATAATCCAGGAGGAAGATGTGGATAGATTTTAAAGACCTTGAAGGATTAGCTGATTCGTGAAACACTGGGAGAGGAGGTGGGTGCAGGGGATCCCGGAGATTCACGTGATTGAGAACGGAAGTCTTTGGTGTTCCGGTGGATCTCTGGAAGCCACGGCATTCCAGGGGCGGGTGTGAATATAATTGAGGGATCTGCCAGGGAGACTCGCAGAGAGAGAAAAGCAGTTTTTGAATTTGCCAGTAGCTCAGTTAGAAAGGCAAAAAGGCGTGATGGCTCACGTGTGTAATCCCAGCAGTTTGGGAGGCCAAGGTGGGTGGATCACCTGAGTTCAGGAGTTTGAGACCAGCCTGGCCAACATGGTGAAACCCTGTCTCTACCAAAAATACAAAATTAGCCGGGCGTGGTGGTGCACGCCTGTAATTCCAGTTACTTAAGAGGCTGAAGCAGGAGAATCACTTGCATCCGGGAGGTGGAGGTTGTGGTGAGCTGAGATCGAGACACTGCACTCTAGCCTGGGCAACAAGAGCGAAACTCTGTCTCAAAAACAAACAAAATGACAATATATTGGCCAACTCTCTGGGCCTGTTTTAATGTTAATGCTGGTCAGTTGTGCTTAAACTCCAAAGGGAGGGGGTACACTGAGGGATGTCCAAATCCTCTTCTTATTATGGGCTGAACTAGTCTTGCAGGTTCCTTTGGGATCTTCTTGGCCAAGAGAGGGGTCTATTCAGTCGGTTAGGGGGCTTAGAATTTTATTTTGGTTTATAGGATGAGTTTTCTGGAATTAGAATTTTCAGAAGGGTCTGGAAGAAAGGAAACAGCTGGTGTTACTTTCTCTTTGTCACTTCTGCAGAGGCAGGAAGAAGGGGGTGTTGCCTTGGAGTTGTAGAAAATGTCCTGTATCTGGGTCAGGCAGTCCGAGAGTCCTGTAAGAAAAAGCTCTGGGCTGGGCGCGGTGGCTCACACCTGTAATCCCAACATTTTGCGAGGCCGAGGCGGGCAGATCACTTGAGGTCAGGAGTTCAAGACCAGCCTGCCCAACATGGTGAAACCCTGTCTCTACTAATATACAAAAATTAGCCAGGTGTGGTGGCGCTCGCCTGTAATCCCAGCTACCTGGGAGGCTGAGGCAGGAGAATCGCTTAAACCTGGGAGGTGGAGGTTGCAGTGAGCCAAGATCACGCCACTGCACTCCAACCTGGGTGACAGAGTGAGACTCTGTCTCAAAAAAGAAAAAAAAAAAAGGCAAAAAGAAAAAGCTCGGTTTGGGAGGCCAAGGTAGGCCAAGCACTTGAGGTCAAGAGTGTGAGACTAGCCTGGCCAACGTGGTAAAACCCCATCTCTACCAAAAATACAACAATTAGCCAGGCATGGTGGTATGCACCTGTAACCCCAGCTGCTCTGGAGGCTGAGGCAGGAGAAATGCTTGAACCTGGGAGCCCGAGGTTGCAGTGAGCGGAGATCACACCACTGTACTCCAGCTTGGGTGACAGAGCAAGACTCCATCTCAAGAAAAAAAGAAAAAGCCCTGGGGTGGGGTGAGTCATAGATAAAGAACTTGGGTTACCAGAATGAGTGGGAGAGGGGAGGAGGGAAAAAAATGAATGACTACAGCTGCCTTTTATGGAATCTGATTACGGTTGGGCCATTCACAGAGAGATTTCAGGGAGAGATTAACTCATGTAATGCCCTCTACAGCAGCTGGGCAGTGTGGGAGCGCATTCACCCCCATTTTCCAGATGAGTACACTAAGTCAGAGAGCAGAAGAAACGTACTCAAGTTAACAGCCTGTTGGTGGCTCAACAAAACAGACACAGACAGCAGGCATGGTGGCTTTGCCTGTAATCCCCACACTTTGGGAGGCCAAGGAGGGAGGATCATATGAGCCCAGAAGTTCGAGGCTGCAGTGAGCTATGATTGTGCCAGTGCACTCTAGCCTGGGTAACAGAGCAAGACCCTGTGTCTAACAAACAAATAAATACAGGTTTTCTGGTCCTGGTGCTGAAATTCTAAAGGGGAGACAGTGAACACGAATGCTGTCTTAATCCACTAGGAATGCTGTAACGAAAGACCACAAACTGGGTGGCTCACAAACCGCAGAAATAGATTTCTCATGGTTCTAGAAGCTAGGAAGTCCAAGATGGAGGCACTGGCAGATTTTGTGTCTGGTGAGGGCCTGGAGAGTGAGAGAGCGAGCAACAGAAAGAGAGAGACGGAGGTTTTTTTTTTTTTTTTTTTTTTTAGACAGAGTTTCACTCTTGTTGCCCAGGCTGGGGTGCAATGGCATGATCTCAGCTCACTGCAAGCTCTATCTCCTGGGTTCAAGTGATTCTCCTGCCTCAGCCTCCTGAGTAGCTGGGATTACAGGCATGTGCCACCACGCCTGGCTATTTTTTTTTTTTTTTTGAGACGGAGTCTCCCTCTTTCACCCAGGCCGGACTGCAGTGGTCCTGTCTCGGCTCACTGCAAGCTCCGCCTCCCGGGTTCATACCATTCTCCTGCCTCAGCCTCCTGAGTAGCTGGGACTACAGGTGTCTGCCACGGCACCCAGCTAATTTTTTATATTTTAGTAGAGACAGGGTTTCACTGTGTTAGCCAGGATGGTCTCGATCTCCTGACCTCGTGATCCACCTGCCTTGGCCTCCCAAAGCGCTGGGATTACAGGCGTGAGCCACTATTTTTAGTAGAGACAGCGTTTCTCCATGTTGGTCAGGCTGATCTCGAATTTCCGACCTCAGGTGATCCTCCTGCCTCGGCCTCCCAAAGTGCTGGGATTATAGGCGTGAGCCACTGCAGCCGGCTGAGAGAGCGGATTATAAAGAATTGACTCTGGCTGGGCACAGTGGCTCACACCTGTAATCCCAGCACTTTGGGAGGCTGAAGCAGGCGGATCACTTGAGGTCCGGAGTTCAAGACCAGCCTAGCCAACATATTGAAACCCCATCTCTACAAAAAAATAGAAAAACTGTCATGGCCGGGCACAGTAGTTCATGCCTGTAATGCCAGCACTTTGGGAGGCCAAGGTGGGTGGTTCACTTGAGGTCAGGAGTTCAAGACCAGCCTGGCCAACATGGTGAAACCCCATCTCTACTAAAAACACAAAAATCAGCCGGGAGTGGTGGTGCGCACCTGTAATCCCAGCTACTTGGGAGGCTGAGGCAGGAGAATCACTTGAACCCAGGAGGTGGAGGTTGCAGTGAGCCGAGATCACACCATTGCACTCTAACCTGGGCGTTGCAGCAAGACTCCATCTAAAAAATATATATATAAATAAATAGAAAAAAGAAAAACTAGGCTGTTATGGTGGGGGTGCCTGTAATTCCAGCTGCTCAGGAGGCTGAGGCACAAGAATCGCTTGGACCTAGAAGGTGGAGGGTGCAGTAAGCCAAGATCACGTCGCTGCACTCCAGCCTGGGCAACAGAGCGAGATCCTGTCTCAAAAAGAAAAAAGAGACAGAGAGGGAAAAAAAAAAGAAGATGCAGTTCCTTTAGGGAGGACACGTCCACACTCAGCTTCAGGCAGACTCCATGCAGTCTCTTTTGTCCTAAAGACACAAGGCCCAAAATAATCTGGCAGAGAACTGAGCCAGGGACAAGGACGTCAGAGGTAAGAGGACACTCTGTACTTGTGTGCCTGCACCCTTGATCTTAAGCATATTTGTTTCCTCAGTAAGGTCTAGATATATCTACGGGTAGTTAAGGGTGTGTGTGGGTATGTCCGTGAACTTGTGTGCGTCAGTACACACACGCCTGTGTTTCTGTCGTTAAACACACACTCCTGTGCATTTCTGTGGTTAAATCTGTGGGCAGGTCCATTGGTGAGTATGGATTCTGTTTGCCTTTGCAATTTCCAATATTTTGGGGGGTCAATTCCTGGGGTTGCGCATTTGTAGGTGTATATTCAGGGAACTATGGGTGCCTCTGTAGAAGATCTATTGGGAACGTGTGTGTTTAGTTTGGGGAGGATGAATGTCTGTGTGTACATCTGAGAGGAAGAGCTTGTTTATATCATTGCTGTTCCGTTATCTTTTTTTTTTTTTTTTTTTGAGACAGAGTCTCGCTCTGTCACCCAGGCTGGAGTGCAGTGGCCAGATCTCAGCTCACTGCAAGCTCTGCCTCCCGGGTTTACACCATTCTCCTGCCTCAGCCTCCCGAGTAGCTGGGACTACAGGCGCCCGCTGCGTCCGCCTGGCTAGTTTTTTGTATTTTTTAGTAGAGACGGGGTTTCACTGTGTTAGCCAGGATGGTCTCAATCCCCTGACCTCGTGATTCGCCCGTCTCGGCCTCCCAGAGTGCTGGGATTACAGGCTTGAGCCACCGCGCCCGGCCTTTTTTTTTTGAGACAGAGTTTTGCTCTTGTTGCCCAGGCTGGAGTGCAATGGTGTCATCTCGGCTCACCTCAACCAACCTCCACCTCCTGGGTTCAAGCGATTCTCCTGCCTCAGACTCACGAGTAGCTGGGATTGTAGGCATGCGCCACCACGCCCAGCTAATTTTGTATTTTTAGTAGAGACGGGGTTTCTCCATGTTGGTCAGGCTCTTCTTGAACTCCCGACTTCAGGTGATCTGCCCACCTCAGCCTCCCAAAGTGTTGGGATTACAGGTGTGAGCCACAGCACCTGGCCCAGTTATCTATTGTTATAGAAGAAACGACCCTGATATGCCGAGGCTTAAATTAATAACCCAGCACACGTCTGTAGTTTCAGCTATTTGGGTAGCTGAGATACGAGGATCACTTGAGCCCAAGAGTTTGAGTCCAGCCTGGGCAACATAATGAGACCCCATCTCTAAAAAAAAAAAAGAAAAACACCAGCCACCCTCTAGCAAACAATGATTTGAATGACTGGATTTCTCATCGGAAACCATGGACTCTAGAACACAATGGAAAAATGTTTCTAAAATGCTGAGAGAAGATGATGATTCACTAAGAAATCTATGCCAGTGATAATATCTAGGAGGAATGATGGTAAAATAAATAAATTATCAGGTAAAAGAAAATGAAAAGAAGTTATCATCAACAGAATTGCTCTAAAAGAAACAGTAAAGGGAGTTATTGAGGTTGAAGGGAAATGATATCAAAGAGAAGCCCGGAACTTTGAAAAGAAAGAAGAATGAGTGAAGGCAAATTTATTGGTCTTTAGATCAAGAGAAGTTGTACTCAAGGTGTTTTTTTTTTTTGGTTTTGTTTTGTTTTGTTTTTGAGACGGAGTTTTGCTCTTGTTGCACAGGCTGGAGTGCAATGGCACGATCTCCGCTCACCGCAACCTCCACCTTCCAGGTTCAAGCAATTCTCCTGCCTCACCTCTGGAGTAGCTGGGATTACAGTCATGTGCCACCATGCCTGGCTAATTTTGTATTTTTAGTAGAGGCGGGGTGTCTCCATGTTGAGGCTGGTCTTGAACTCCTGACCTCAGGTGATCCACCCGCCTCAGCCTCCCAAAGTGCTGGAATTACAGGCGTGAGCCACCACACCCGGACCTCAAGGTGTTTAAGGTATAATACGTGAGGACCTTCATCCACGCCTGGACCTAATTGATTGATTGATTGAGATGAAGTCTCCCTCTGTCACCCAGGCTGGAGTGCAGTGGCGTGATCTTGCCTCACTGCCACCTCCACCTCCCAGGTTCAGGTAATCCTCCCGCCTCAGCCTCCAGGGTAGCTGGGACTACAGGCTCATGCCACTGTGCCTGGCTAATGTTTGTATCTTTTGTAGAGGTGGGGTTTCGCCATGTTACCCAAGCTGGTCTTCAACTCCTGGGCTCAAGCAATCTGCCTGCCTCAGTTTCCCAAAGTGCTGGGATTACAGGAGTGAGCCACCGTGCCCAGCCTCTGGCCCTAATTTAAATCATAGAAGACATAGCTACTTCCACATTGTCACCAGGATACTCAAGCAGCTCTATAGAGAGGCCTACGTGGTAATGAATTGAGGTTTTCTGTTCACAACCAGCACTAATTTGCCAAGCAAATGAATGAGCCACCTTGGAACTGGATCCTCTAGTCCACCTCAAGCCTTCAGATGACTGCAGCCCCAGAGGACGTTTGACTTCAACCTCTTGAAGGACACTAAGCACCCATCTAAGCTGCCCTTCAACTCCTGGCTCACAGGAATTACGTGAGAAAGAAAATATTTCTTGTTCTTTTTTTTGTTTGTTTGTTTTTGTTTTGTTTTTATTTTTGAGACGGAGTCTTGCTCTGTTGCCCAGGCTGGAGTGCGTGGCACCATCTTGGCTCACTGCAACCTCGGCCTCCTGGGTTCAAGCAATTCTCTTGCCTCAGCCTCCTGAGTAGCTGAGATTACAGGCATCTGATACCACACCTGGCTAATTTTTTGTATTGTTTCTTTGTTTTGTTTTCTGATAGAGTCTCTCTCTGTTGCCCAGGCTGCAGTGCAGTGGCATGATCTTGGCTCACTGCAGCCTCCACCTCCTGGGTTCGAGGGATTCTCATGCCTCAGACTCCTGGTAGCTAGGATTACAGACATGCACCCTCATGCCCGGCGAATTTTTGTATTTTTAGTAAAGACGGGGTTTCACCATGTTGGCCAGGCTGGTCTTGAACTCCTGACCTCAGGTGATCCACCCGCCTCAGCCTCCCAAAGTGCTGGGATTACAGGTGTGAGCCACCACACCCAGCCAAATGTTTCTTGGTTTAAGCAAAACAACAATGACTATCTAGTATTGATCATGGTTCCATAGATTGGCTGGGCTCAGTTGGGAAGTTCTTCTGCTCCGTGATATGTTGCCTGGGGCTGCAGTCATTTGAAGACCCCACTGGGCTGGACCTTCTAAGTGGTTTGTTTTCATGGCTGAGATTTGATGCTGTCTGTTGACTGGGAGCTTTGCTGGTGCTGTTGACTGGAGCTCTTGACCCTCCTCCACATAGCTTGCACTTCTCACAGCATGGCAGATGGATTCCTAAAAGGAGCATTCCAAACTCCCAAAAGGGGAAGCTCCAGATGTGCTCAGGCTCAACTTCAGGAATCCCACAAGACCATTTCTGCCATGTCCTAAAATCCTTAAAGCAAGTCACATGGCCAAGCCCAGATTCAAGGTGAGGGGAAGCAGATTCCACTTTTCAGTGGAAGGAAGGATTTATAGGCTGTTCCAACTCCACTGCAGCTACCTTGTCATTGCCACACATAACAAAATTGACGATGCCTCCTTAATGTCCCCTAACAGCCAGTCTACCTTGAAATCCCCCATTATCTCTAATATATATTTTTATAACTGGTTTATTTGAACATAAGAACATAAGGTTTACCTATCTGGTGGTTTTTTCCTTAAAGCTTTTGTTTTATTATTATTATTATTATTATTATTATTATTATTTTGAGATGGAGTCGCTCTTTGTTGCCCAGGCTGGAGGTCATGGTGTTTCACCACGTTGGCCAGGCTGGTCTTGAACTCCTGACCTCATGATGCACCTGCCTCGGCCTCCCAAAGTGCTGGGATTACAAGCGTGAGCCACCACGCCTGGCCTTTACGGCATGATTTTCAAGGGAATGTGTGACTAGAAACAGAACCACAAAACTCCCCTGCAATTATTAAATTAAGAGAAAAGGAAAGAAAAGAAAATGATGCTGTTGCAGGGCCAAATAACTGGTGGTATGTTTGTAAGAAGGTGGGTCTCGGAGGCTTCAGGGGTTTGTGTGAAGATGTTGTTGTCTTCACACAAAGACAGGATGTCTGAGGCTGCACATCCCTGAGGGAGCATTCCAGCAGTGGGTAAGGGCTTGGAAATGGCTGCATCTGGGCGTGTAGATTAGGTTTGGGGTGGATGAGTCTGACCATGAGTAACTCTGACTGCGGGTCAGCGTGGTGTTAGTGACAAGGGCGTGTGGCTCCAGATAGAAGTGTTCTAAAAAAGAAAGAAAAAAAGCTCACCTTCCTCTTCTATCTTCTCCCTGGGAAGCCAGCTCCTGAAGTCCCAGGAAGGGGCCAGGTCTTGAGTCGCAGTGACCCTTATCCGTTGAGGACCCTTCTGCTGGAAATAGGTGTTTCTGGAAGCTGGGCGGTGACCCTGGTTCTGTCCCTCAGGCCACACTCACAGAGAGTGAGTTTCGTTTATTTGAAACGCAATCATCCAGAAATACAATTGTTTTTTGTTCCACACCTTACTTTTTCTTCCACCTGATGCTCACAAATAGTTTCCTTTTGCTTGTGTGACGGGAATGAAGCAGATTGACATCAGCCCTGGTTGAGAATCTGCAGGGGAGAGGCAGACAAGTCCGAACATGTTGCTCACCTCCTGTCCAGGGTGGACAATCGAGGTGAAAGGGCTTCCTTGGGAAGCAGGTATCTGATCCTCAGTTACCCCTTCCCACAACGATGTATGAAGGATATGGACACCATAATACTCAGCACTATAGCCTAGTGGCTAAGTCCTCTGACTTTGAAGCCACATGGTCTGGGTTCAAGTCCCAGCTGTACTACTAATCAGCTGTGTTATGCTGGGAATGTACTTAGACTCTCTGTGTCTCAATTTTCTTCACTGTAAAATGTGGATACTTACAAGATAGCAGTACCCAGTGTGGAAATATGATGTGAGCCATGTGTGTAATTTTAATTTTTTTTTTTTTTTTTTTGAGATGGAGTCTCGCTCTGTTGCCTAGGCTGGAGTGCAGTGGCATGATCTGGGCCCACTGCAGCTTCCACCTTCTGGTTCAAGCAATTCTCCTGCCTCAGCCTCTCAAGCAGCTGGGATTACAGGTGCTCACCATCACGCCTGGCTAATTTTTGTATTTTTAGTAGAGACAGGGCTTCACTATATTGGCCAGGCTGGTCTCAAACTCCTGACCTCAAATAATCTGCCCACCTTGGCCTCCCAAAGTGCTGGGATTATAGGCATGAGCCACTGCGCCTGGCACTTTTTTATTTTTTACATTGACAAAACATTGTATATGTTTATGATGTACAAGATGATGTTTCGAAATTTGTAAACATTGTGAAATGAGTAAATTGAGCTAATTAACATACATATTACTGGCCAGGTGTGGTGGCTCACGCCTGTAATCCCAGCACTTTGGGAGGACGAGACAGGCAGATCACAAGGTCAGGAGTTTGAGACCAGCCTGGCCAACACGATGAAACCTTGTCTCTACTAAAAATACAAAAATTAGTTGGGCATGGTGGCGAGTGCGTGTAATCCCAGCTACTTGGGAGGCTGAGGCAGGAGAATCATTTGAACCCAGGAGGCGGAGGTTGCAGTGAGCCGAGATTGCGTCATTGCACTGCAGCCTGGGCAACGGGATGAGACTCTGTCTCAAAAACAAAACAAAACATATATATTACTTCAAATACTTTTTTTTTAGAGAACCCCCAAAATCTACTCTCTTACCAATTTCCAAGTACAGTCAGCTCTCTGTCCTGTATCTCTATTTGTTTTTGGGCAAATAAGGCAGAGAGCCTTCCTGTACCCACTTGTTTTTTGTTTTTGTTTTTTTTTTCTTGAGACGCAGTCTCACTCTATCCTGGAGTGCTGTGGTGCGGTCTTGGCTCACTACAACCTCCACCTCCTGGGTTTAAACAATTCTTGTGCTTCAGCCTCCCGAGTAGCTGGGATGACAGGCATCCACCACCATGCCTGGCTAATTTTTATATTATTAGTAGAGATGGGGTTTCACCATATTGACCGGGCTGGTCTCAAACTCCTGATCTCAAGTGATCCACCCACCTTGGCCTCCCAAAGTGCTGGGATTACAGGCGTGAGCCACCGCGTCCAGCCCATGCCCAGTTTTTTTTTTTTTTCATGCCCACTTCTTAATTGCCTTCAGTTCAACAGTCCTTATGCTAAAGGGGCACATTTTGGCATGGCATAGCCTGGTTCCCCACATTGTTTGTTTGCAGAGCTCTAAGGGTATTGGGGGGTAGGGGCTCCAGTAAGTGATGACTGTAAGTGACAGCAGGTGTTATATGAAGGAAATGTAGTATTTGGGGCTGAGGGTGAAGGAAGAAGATGGGGTAATCTCTAGGTGTTTGGGGCAAATAAGTGGATGTTGGAATCATTCAGCAAGAGAGAGGAAAAGCGGTGCCTAGAGCAGTGATCAGCTCCATTGCACCCATGTTAGGGTTGGAGTCGGTCAGCTATCTCCAAAGGGCTGGCTGAGTATTTGATTCTGGAGGGGTCTGGGGAGTTATAGGTTTGGATGTTCCAAGCGCAAGGGAGGTCATTGAAACCATGCAGTGGCCAGGGAGGATGCTTGGTGAGCATGATCTAAAAGGGCTAAGATGCCTGTAATCCCTGGCTAATTTGTGTATTTTTAGTAGAGATGGGGTTTCACCATGTTGGCCAGGCTGGTCTTGAACTCCTGACCTCAAATGATCCACCCACCTCAGCCTCCCAAAATGCTGGATTTACAGGTGAGTCACTGCGCCCGGCCAACCTGTGTAATTTTTTATGCTAGGTCTGATAAAGAGGTGGATAGTCATAGAAAAGTAGAATTGGGTTAAACAAAACAAAACAAAATAATAATAATAATAATAAAAAGAATCTTCTGCCAGGAAAATGGGAGAACTTAGCCAGGACTGTTTGTTCAGATTCTTCTCTCTGTCCTGTGTCTTCAGAGATAAGATGTTCCTCCCCTCCAGAGATAGGGAGGGCTGTTCTCACAGGAGAGACTTACAACCTCCTTTAGGAGAGAAGAGAAAAACGTGAGAATAACCTTCATGCCTTGGATATTTTCTTCAAGTGCCAAGGTGCTTGTTTATTACTAAGAACCTATGATATGCCTGGCCCTGAGCTGGCCTTCTAGGACACAATTATTTTCTAATAACCACATTTCAGAGGCTTGTTGGGAAAATTGCCTCTTTAATTCATCCAATATTTAATAAAGATGACGGTCTTTCATTCATCCATCCATCTTCTATTCATCCATCTATTCACCCACTCATTCCTCCATCCATCCACCCACCCATTCATCCATTCACCGATCCATTCATTCATCCACTCACCCGTCCATTTATTCACTCATCCATCTATCCATTCATGCACTCACCCACCCACCTCTTCTTCCATCCATGCAGCCATCTTTCATTCATCCATCCACTTCTATTCATCCCTCTATTCATCCATTCATTCTTCCATCCATCCACCCACCCATCCATCCACTCATCAATCCATCTATCTGCTCATGCATCTATCTATCTGCCTGTCCACTCATCCACCATCCGTTCATTCATCCAGCGAATAGTCATTAAATGCTCAGTTTGCCCAAATATATCTACTCGGACTCTCTGCAAGGTCTGTGAAGCAGAATGATCACCTGGGGTCTTGTTACACATGAAGAATCTCAGCAGGACCTTCTGTATCAGAATCTGCATTTTAACAAATGATTCCCATGTGAATCAAATCTTGAGGGATACTGCTATAAACTTTACCAGTATTGTCAAGAGTTGTAAAGATTGGGAGGAAGCATGGTCAATGCTGGCATACAGTGGTGACTCCATAAATGGTATTTTCAATTTTAATTATTGTAACTTCAAGAAAGGGGCAGATCGGCACTAGACTAGCTCTTTTTTTTTGGTTTGGGACAGAGTTTTGCTCTTGTCCCCTAAGCTGGAATGCAACGGTGTGATCTCAGCTCACTGCAGCTTCCTTCTCTCAAGTTCAAGTGTTTCTCCTGCCTCAACCTCCCGAGTAGCTGAGATGACAGGCGCCCGCCACCATGCCCAGCTAATTTTTGTATTTTTAGTAGAGACGAGGTTTCACCACATTGGCCAGGCTGGTCTTGAGCTCCTGACCTCAGGTGATGCACCTGCCTCGGCCTCCCAAAGTGCTGGGATTTACAGGGGTGAGCCACTGCGCCCGGCCTAGACTAGCTCTTTGTTTGCAAGGTTTGTTTGCAATTTGGGGTCTTATTCAGGGATGACTTACAGAGGATTGCCTCTTCTGAAGTATACTTATGGCTCTGATTTTTCTAAATCACTGAAGAGGTAACACCGATCCTCTCTCCTCTCTCTCCTCTCCCCAGGAGGAATTACTCATCTGGACACCAGACTCCTGCTAAGCCTGGTTGCAGCCACAGAAATCCTGGGCGGTCACCATGTACCCATATCTCAGTCTTCTGCAGAACACCTGTGCCCTGATATGCCCATCTTCTGTGGGAGAACCCCGGGGATACGCTCACTGTCCAGAGTCGGAAACATGAGTAATGCTTCTTTGGACACCAAGAGGCAGCCAAATAAGAGAAAACTGATCAGAAGGGCACCATTCAGCCCAGTTCCTTCAAGGTTACCTGCGAGGCCAGAGGATCCTATGACTTCCTGGAGGCTGGACGCCAGAGGCCAGGGATGGGACCCCGGAAGCCCTAGGACCCCAGTGTATCCCGTGCCCTCTAAGCAGTTACACCCTGCACACTCAGGGCTGCAGCACTGGCCACGTTCCCCCACTAGGACGGGAAATAGTAAGTCCTTGCCTTTTTAATCTTCTAACTAGACATTGGCCCTGCCAGTGTTTAATTGTCTTTGATTCTTTATTCATTGGTCTAGTAGATGTTGAAACTGTGCCTGATGCCAGAGGATGGGCAAATTGGTTGCAGCTTCACACAGTTCAGAGTCAACCAGTGAAGAGAAGTTTGAAACAAATTGTCACAATAAAACAGGATGATGCTGAGGATGAGGGAAGTATGTAGCATTCAGGCAAATAAGCTGAACCTAGGGGAAGGGAATCAGGAGTTTCTCTGCTAATACCTGAAATTTAAGCTGCAATGAGGAGTTAACCAGCAAAGATGGCGTCCACATGATGTAAGGGCGTAGTGGTTGTTTCTTCTCCCTCCACCTCCTTGTTTTTTTGTTTTTTTTTGAGACCGACGGATTCTTGCTCTGTCGCCAGGCTGGAGTGCAGTGGCGGGATCTCAGTTCACTGCAACCTCCACCTTCCAGGTTCAAGTGATTCTCCTGCCTCAGCCTCCCAAGTAGCTGGGACTACAGGCACACACCACCATGCTCAGCTAATTTTTGTATTTTTAGTAGGGATGGGGTTTCACCATGTTGGCCACGGTGGTCTTGATCTCTTGACCTCATGTTCCACCTGCCTCAGCCTCCCAAAGTGCTGGGATTACAGGTGTGAGCCACTGCGCCCAGCCCCAACCTCCTCTTTCTTTCTTCCTCTTTTTCTTCTCCTCTTGCTTCCCTCTCCTTTTCTCCCTGACTGTCCCCCTCCTTTCTTCCCCTCCTTCTTTTCTCTTCTTCCCCTTTCTCCTTCCCCTTCTTCTCCTCCTTCAATTATTTTATTTATTTATTTACTTACTTATTTTTTGAGACCAGATCTCCTTTTGTCGCCCAGGCTGGAGTGCAGTGGCATGACCTGGGCTCACTGCAACCTCCGCCTCCCAAGTTCCAGCGATTCTCCGGCCTCAGCCTCCCAGGTAGCTAGGATTACAGGCACCTGCCACCACGGCCGGTTAATTTTTGTATTTTTAGTAAAGACGGAGTTTCACCATATTGGCCAGGATGGTCTCTAACTCCTGACCTCAGGTGATCTGCCTGCCCTCGGGCTCCCAAAGTGCTGGGATTACAGGCGTGAGCTGCCACGCCTGGCCCTCCTTCAATTATTTTTAAAATGAATTACTATTTGTTTCTTGAGTCCTTTGAGTCATGGACAAAGCCTCTAGTACTTTTTTGTCCAGATCTCAAGCTAAGGATGGTTTTTACCAGCCGGGAGCAGTGGTTCATGCCTGTAATCCCAGTACTTTGGGAGGCTGAGGCAGGTGGATAACTTGAGGTCAGGAGTTTGAGACCAGCCTGGCCAACATAGTGAAACCCCATCTCTACTAAAAATACAAAAAATTAGCTGGGCTTGGTGGCAGGCGTTTGTAATCCCAGCTACTCGGGAGGCTGAGAGAGGAGAATCGCTTGAACCTGCGAGGCAAAGGTTGCAGTGAGGTGAGATCACACCACTACACTCCAGCCTGGGTGACAGAGCGAGACTCTGTCTTAAA
>NC_045454.1:43815869-43896978 GCF_002776525.5 Piliocolobus tephrosceles
GCCTCCCAAAGTGCTGGGATTACAGGCTTGAGCCACCGCGCCCGGCCAAAGCAAACACTTAACACAATGCCTGGCTCACTGAAAGCATCAGGTGGAGGATACCTCTTTTAAGTCATTTGCTGGAGACCCTCCAAGTCACTACCTCCTGGACCCAAATGTGCTCTTTGCATATTTCAGGAGAGCTCAGAAGGGCACCTTAGCCTTCTGGGCTTTCCCGGTCTGGCCCCATGGGAACGATTCCTTGCTGCCCTTCCCAGCTGCTTCTGTGAACACCCGAGATTAGCAACTGGTCATGATGTTACCTGAGTTGGCTAACACCACAGGTGTACCCAGGAGACCATGAAGAGCAGCAGGGCGAGGCTGTCATGAGGCCAACTGTGCAATGAGAAGGGGTCCTCCCAGCAGCTGGAAAGTGCCATACAGATTCTGCTGGGGAACTGGAGGAAGTACGAGTCAGCTCCTGCCTGGCCAGCCAATAAGAGCAGGGTGAGGTGTTGGCACTGAACATTTGGGAGTGTACGTGCCACCAGCTCCTGTCATCTGCTTTGTTTCCAAACTCAAAGGGTGAAGCGGGCATGTCTTGTGGACACTAACTTCCCTCATTCATTCCCTCGCTTGTTTGGCAAATATTTATTGAGCATCTGCTGGGTGGTAATGCCTGTGTCAAACACCCATGGGATGTACAGTACACAATGTGGTCAGGGCTTCTGCCCTTACCAAGGCAGAAAATTAAGAAGATTGTAAAAAAATCTATGCAGCTGCAGGTGGTGGCATGTGCCTCTAGTCCTAGCTACTTTGGAGGTTGAGGTGGGAGGATCCCTTGAGCTCAGAAGTTAGAGGCTGTAGTTTGTGATCATTGCTTGTGGGTAGCCACTGCACTGCAGCCTGGGCAACATAGCAAGACCCCATCTTTTTTTTTTTTTCTTTTTTCTTTTTTGAGACGGAGTTTCACTCTTGTGGCCCAGGCTGGAATGCAATGGTGCGATCTCGGCTCACCACAACCTCCGCCTCCCGGGTTCAAGCGATTCTCCTGCCTCAGCCTCCTGAGTAGCTGGGATGACAGGCATGCGTGACCATGCCTGGCTGATTTTGTATTTTTAGTAGAAATGGGGTTCTTCCATGTTGGTCAGGCTGATCTTGAACGCCTGACCTCAGGTGATCTGCTCCCCTTGGCCTCCCAAAGTGCTGGGATTACAGGTGAAGGTTGCAGTGGGCCAAGATCACACCATTACACTCCAGCCTGGGCAACGAGAGTGAAACTCTATCTCAGTAAATCAGTCAATCAATCAATCAATCAATCAATCAATCTATAGAGGGTATGTAATTTTGTTATATGCATAAATTGTATAGTGGTGAAGTCAGGGTTTTGGGGGTATCCATCACCCCAATAATGTACATCATAGCCATTAAGTAGTTTCTCATCACCCTACCATGTCTGCTCTATCATTCCACTCTCTACATCCACATGAACACATTTTTTAGCATCCACGTGTGAGTAAGAACATGCAATATTTGACTGCGTGTCTGAACCTGTTTCATTTAAGATAATGACCTCCAGTTCCATCCCTGTTGCAGCAAAAGGCATGGTTTCAAGGCTCAAAGACTTTTTTTTATGGCTGTGTAGTATTCCACTATGTATATGTACCACATTTTCTGTAGCCAATCCTCTGTGGATGGACATTGAGGCTGATTTCTTTTTTTTTTTTTTTTTTGAGACAGAGTCTCACTCTGTCGCCCAGGCTGGAGTGCAGTGGCTGGATCTCAGCTCACTGCAAGCTCCGCCTCACGGGTTTACGCCATTCTCCTGCCTCAGCCTCCGGGTAGCTGGGAAGACAGGCGCCCGCCACCGCGCCCGGCTAGTTTTTTGTATTTTTTTTTTAGTAGAGACGGGGTTTCACTGTGTTAGCAAGGATGGTCTCGATCTCCTGACCTCGTGATCCGCCCGTCTCGGCCTCCCAAAGTGCTGGGATTACAGGCTTGAGCCACCGCGCCCAGCGAGGCTGATTTCTTATGTTTGCTATTGCGCGTTGTGCTGTGATAAACCTACAAGTGAAGGTAGCCATTTGTTTGTTTGTTTTGAGACAGAGTCTTGCTCTGTCACCCAGGCGGGAGTGCAGTGGTGTGATCTCAGCTCACTGTAACCTCTGTCTCCCGGGTTCAAGCGATTCAAGTGCCACTGCACTCCCGCCTAGGCGACAGAGCGAGACTCCGTCTGAAACAAAAACAAAAACAAAAACAAAAATTTAGCTTGATTTAATCTGTCTACAATATGTTCATGGATCAAAATAACACATTGTACTCTGTAAATACATACAATATGTGTCAGTTAAACTTCTTTTTATTTTATTTATTTATTTATTTTAGACGGAGTTTTTTTGGTGTTGTCGACCAGACTGGAGTGCAGTGGCGCAATCTCGGCTCACGCAACTTCCGCCTCCTGGGTTCAAGCAATTCTCCTTCCTCAGCCTCCTGAATAGCTGGGATTACAGGCACGTGCCACCACGCCTGGCTAATTTTTGTATTTTTAGTAGAGACAGGGTTTCACCTTGTTGGTCAGGCTGGTCTCAAACTCCCGACCTCAGGTGATCCACCCGCCTCGGCCTCCCAAAGTGCTGGGAGTAGATTAGAAATTTTTTAGTTAAATTGTCAACATCTTAGGGAATTGTTAACTCTCAAGATTTCACATGATCAGTTAGATATTTGGTTATTCCAGTGTCTGCAGCACTGGGGAGAGTGTGCCCACTGGGGTCATTTTTTGGGGTTCAGAGTTTCCTGAAATGCTGTCATCCAGGGTCCAGCCCAGCTCCCTCCTCAACTTCTTCCTCTACTCACTTAGAACATCTTGGTTTCCCCCCTCCTTGAAATAGCTTGTGGATTTTTGCCAGGCGCACGGACTCATACCTGTAATCCCAGCACTTTGGGAGGCGTAGGCAGGCAGATCACCTGAGGTCAGGAGTTCGAGACCAGCCTGGCCAACATGGTGAAACTCCGTCTCTACTAAAAATACAAAAGTTAGTTGGGCGTGGTGGTGCGTGCCTGTAATCCCAGCTACTCAGGAGACTGAGGAGCAGAATCGCTTGAATCTGGGAGGCGGAGGTTGCAGTGAGCCAAGATCGCACCACTGCACTTCAGCCTAAGTGACAGAGCGAGACTCTGTCTCAACAACAACAACAACAAAAATAGCTTGAGGGTTTTTTCTGAAGTAACAGCTCTCTCTTCTAGATATTAGTTAAGAAGTCCAGGTGGAGTGTGCTGGCTCACACCCATAATCCCAGCACTTTAGGAGCCCGAGGCAGGAGGATTTGCTTCAGCCCAGGAGTTCGAGACCAGCCTGGGCAACATGGCAAAACTCCATCTTTTCAAAAAAAAAAACACAAAAAGTAGCCAGGGATGGTGGCATGCACCTGGAGTCCCAGCTACTCATGAGGCTGAGGTGGGAGGATGGCTTAAGCCTGGGAGGTCGAGGTTGCATTGAGCTGTGGTCACACCGCTGCATTCCAGCCTGGGTGACAGAGGGAGACCCTGTCTCAAAACACTAAAACAAAAGCAATGCCCAGTGGCAGGTTCACTTACTATTGTGAAATCCGAACAGAAAAGTCCAACTTATCTGACTCTGCAGAGATCAGTAAGAGCCTCTTTGAAGTGACTTCACATAAACAACAAAAATTCATTTGGAGGTCAGGCACAGGGGTGCACACGTGTAATCCTAGCACTTTGGGAGGACGAGGTGGGAGGATTGCTTGAGGCCAAGAGTTCAAGACCAACCTGGCCAACATAGCAAGACTTCACCTCTATAAAAGAAAAAACAATTGAAAAAAAAGAAGGCCGGGCACAGTGACTCATGCCTGTAATCCCAGCACTTTGGGAGGCCGAGGCGGATGGATCACGAGGTCAGCAGTTTGAGACCAGCCTGGCCAACATGGTGAAACCCTGTCTCTACTAAAAATACAAAAAGTAGCCGGGCGTGGTGGTGCACGCCTGTAATCCCAGGTACTCAGGAGGCTGAGGCAGGAGAATTGCTTGAACCTGGGAAGTGGAGGTTGCAGTGAGCTGAGATCGCGCCCGTGCGCTCCAGCCTGGGCAACAAGAGCAAAACTCCGTCTCAAAAACAAACAAACAGACAAAAAGAAAAAATTAGCCAAGTATGGTGGCACACGCCTGTGGTCCCAGCTACTCGGCAGGCTGAGGCAGAAGAATCCCTTGAACCTGGGAGGCGGAGCTTGCAGTGAGCAGAGATCGCACCACTGCACTCCAGCCTGGGCGACAGAGCGAGACTCTGTCTCAAACAAAACAAAACAAAACAAAAAAAACCTCAGTGTCACTGACACACAGCTTTCTCCCAGGTGGCCACTTTTTTTTTCAAAGCATGCAAGGCAAGAAGGAGTTAGATGGAGTGCAGTGAGATGGAAATCGCAGTCTTTTGTAACCTAATCACAAAAGTGACACACTATTGCTTTTGCCAGTTTCTGTTCCTTAGAACTGAGTCATTAGGTTCAGCCCACACCGGAGGCAAGGCATATTAGGCCATTCTCGCAGTGCTATAAAGAAATACCTGAGACTGGGTAATTTATTTCTTATTTTTGTTTATTTATTTATTTTTGAGACAGCGTTTCACTCTTGTTGCCCAGGCTGGAGTGCAATGGCATGATCTTGGCTCACTGCAACCTCCGCCTCCCGGGGCTCACGCGATTTTCCTGCCTCAGACTCCTGAGTAGCTGGGATTACAGGCATGCACCACCACGCCTGGCTAATTTTGTAGTTTTAGTAGAGACGGGCTTTCTCCATGTTGGTCAGGCTGGTCTCAAACTCCTGACCTCAAGTGATCTGCCTGCTTTGGCCTCCCAAAGTGTTGAGATTACAGGCGTGAGCCACCAGGCCCGGCCTATTTTTTTTTAATTTTGTGAGACAGAGTCTCGCTCTGTTGCCCAGACTGGAATGCAGTGGCAAGATCTCGGCTCACTGCAAGCTTCACCTCCCGGGCTCAAGTGATTTTCCTGCCTCAGCCTTCTGAGTAGCTGGGATTACAGGCACGTGCCACTGCACCTGGCTAATTTTTGTATTTTTAGTAGAGACAGAATTTCACCATGTTGGCCAGGCTGGTCTCAAACTCTTGAGCGCAAGTGATGTTCCCTCCTTGGCCTCCCAAAGTGCTGAGATTACAGGCGTGAGCCACTGCACCTGGCCAACATCACCCACCTTTTAGGCACCCAACCTCACTTGGCATGCAACCTCAGATCAGAGTGCACCCCCTCCTTGCGGTCCCACCCACTGTTGTCACCTGAGGGGCATGCACCTATTTCTTATTCATCACTCACTCGCCTCGGCAGTGTCACTCTGAGGCCCCTGGGGGCAGGGGCTATAACTCTCAGTCACTCTCACATCCTCAAACCTGACACTCTCCCTGGTACCTGTCAGCCCCCGGCAAAAATCTGACAGTGTGAACTGAGTCATTGCACCCTCTTCTCCCGCCCCACCACCAGCTTCCTTATTGCTATGTACAGCGTGTTTTAATTTCCGAGGGCTGCAGTGACCAAGTATCACAAACTAGGTGACTTCAACAACAGAAATTTAGTGTCTCACCGTTCTGGAAGCCAGAAGTCCGGGATCAGGGTGTGGACAGAGTTGGTTCCTTCTGGGGCTGTGGAGGGAAGGATATGTTCTATGTCTCTCTCTCCCAGTGTCTGGTCGTTTGCTAACTTTTTTTTTTTTTTTTTGACCCAGAGTCTCGATCTGTCGCCAGGCTGGAGTGCAGTGGCGCGATCTCCGCTCACTGAAACTTTCACCTTCCGAGTTCAAGCGATTCTCCTGCCTCAGCCTCCCGACTAGCTGGGACTACAGGTGTGTGCCACCACCCCCAACTAATTTTTGTATTTTTAGTAGAGACGGGGTTTCAACAGGTTGGCCAGGATGGTCTCGATCTCTTGACCTCGTGATTCGCCTGCCTTGGCTTCCCACAGTGCTGGAATTACAGGCGTGAGCCACCACGCCCAGCTGCTGGGCTAATTTTTTAACTTTCTATAGAGATGGGGGTCTTGCTATGTTGCCCAGGCTGATCTCAAACTTCTGGGTTCTACTGATCCTCCCACCTCGGCTTTCTAAAGTGCTGGGATTACAGGCATGAGCCACCGTGCCAGCCCAGATGTGCCTTTGAAAACTCTGTTTTTCAGGTTGCATCGCCTGGGGAGGATAAAAGCAAACAGATTTAGTAATTGCAAATAATTGCAAGAAAATATTTCCTTGACCCTGCTCCCCTCATGCTTTCCTGAAGTCTCTCAAAGTCTCCCCCAGGGCGACTGCAGGTGTCTCGCACCCTCTCACAGATAAACATGCTTGATGCCGCTTAACCAGCTTTGCTGGAAGGGCACTGGGAGTCCTCATTTCAGTCTCACAGTGATGCTGCAAAGTAGGTGCTGTCATTACCCATTTCAAATGCACAAAAAACTGAAGTCATTGTGCAAGATGGCACACCTGGGAACTGGTGGTGGAGTTGTCATTTTTTTTTTCTTTTCTTTTTTTCTTTTTTTTTTTTTGAGACGGAGTCTTGCTCTGTTGCCCAAACTGGAGTGCAGTGGTGCGATCTCGGCTCACTGCAACCACCGCCTCCTGAGTTCAAGCAATTCTCCTGCCTCAGCCTCCTGAGTAGCTGGGTGTGGTGGCGGGTGCCTGTAATACCTGGAGACATTTTGGTTTTCACCCCTGGGAGGTGGAGTGAGGCTGCTAACTGCTAACACTCTACAGTGCATGGGACAGCTCCTGCACCCCCATAGCAAAGAATTATCTACCCTAAAATGTCAATAGTGCCAAGATGGAGAAACTTGATATTGATAGACCTCAAATCCTCCAATCCATCCATCCTCCAGAACTGCACACATGTGTCTAGAGATGGAAACTGAGCCAGCTTGGGTTGTATCAAGGGGTCCTGCATACCATACACAAGGAACCATACACCACAGTCAGAAGGGGGATGACTCATCAAAGGGGTATAGAAAAGCCACACACAGTGGCTCACGCCTGTAATCCTAGCACTTTGAGAGGCTGAGGTGGACGGATCACTTCAGGTCAGGAGCTCGAGACCAGCCTGGTCAATATGGTGAAACCCTGTCTCCACTAAAAATACTAAAATTTGCCAGGTGTGATGGCAGGTGCCTGTAGTCCCAGCCACTCAGGAGGCTGAGGTAGGAGAATCACAGGAACTCGTGAAGCGGAGGTTGCGCTGAGCCAAGATCGCACCACTGCACTCCAGCCTGGGCAACAGAGCAAGACTCCATCTCAAAACAAAAATGAAAACAAAACAAAGGGTTACAGAAAATATACCTCATCTGCTTTGTTCATCTCTCTTTTTTTGTTTGTTTTGTTTTAAGAGACGGGGTCTCGCCCTGTCACCCAGGCTGGAGTGCAGTGGCGCAATCATAGCTCACTGCAGCTTCCAACTCCTGGGCACAAGCGATCCTCCTTTCTCAGCCTCTCAAGTACCTGGGACTACAGATAACACCGTGCCTGGCTGAATTTTTTATTTTTTTTTAAGTTTGTAGAGACAGGATCTCACTATGTTGCCCAGGCTGGTCTTGAACTCCTGGGCTCAAATAATTCTCCTGTCTCAGCCTCCCAAATAGCTAGGACTTCAGGCTGGTGCCACCACATCCGGCTAAGTTTTTTATTTGTTTAGAGATGGGATCTTACTATGCTGCCCAGTCTGGTCTTGAACTCCTGGCCTCAAAGAGATCCTCTAGCATCAGCCTCCTGAATCTTGTTCTCCTCTCCCCCCCTCCCTTTTTTTTTTTTCCTTTGAGACAAGGTCTTGCTCTGTTGCCCAGGCTAGAGTGCAGTGGTGCGATCTCAGATCACTGCAACCTTCATCTCCTGGGCTCAAGCAATCCTCCCACCTCAGCCTTCCGTGTAGCTGGGACTACAGGCACACACCACCAAGCCTGGCTAATTTTTTTTTCATTATTTCTTTTAATTAACATCTAAATAGATTACACATCTTCTATAATTATAATGTGGAAATGTGTATGAGCAAAATATATAACTTTTTTGGCAAATGCTTAGGGAAGAATGGTGTCAGTCAAGTTCATCCAAGGTCTTAAGCAGCAGCATCTATGCAGCCAGGGCGTGGTTGGTGTTTGGGGACAGAGGTAAATATCCATAATGCAGGCATCCGTTTGATTTCTTCTTGTAGTACCTGATTAACTGTCTGGTGCTGCTGGATAGTTCTCTTCTCCTTAACTTCTTCTGATTCAATTTTAATTTCATACATCACCCCACAACCTCCTGACATGTCAGTGACTTTGACAACTGCAGCTTGCGGAAACTTCTTTTTTCTTTCTTTCTTTCTTTTTTTTCTGACAGAGTCTCACTTTGTTGCCCAGGCTGGAGTGCAGTGGTGCCATCTCCCCTCACTGCAACCTCCGCCTCCCGGGCTCAAGCGATTCTCTGTGTCAGCCTCCTGAGTAACCGGGATTACAGGTGCCCACCACCACGCACGGCTAATTTTTGTATTTTTAGTAGAAATGGGGTTTCACCATGTTGGCTAGGCTGGTCTCAAACTCCTGACCTCAGGTGATCTGCCTGCCTCGGCCTCACAAAGTGTTGGGATTACAGGCGTGAGCCACCGCTCCCAGCCTTGTTCCTTGTCTTTATCCCCAGCGCTTGGTACCTGGTGAGTGGTCAACACATGAATAAATCATTCAGCAAGCTTTTTTTGTCTGTGTGACACACCTATTATGTGTCAGGTACCCTCTTCATATTCACACACTAGAGAGAATTATAAGAGATGAAAACACAGATAAGTGATCCTGTGGTCAAACGATTTTACAAGGAAGTTACAAGGTGCTTTGGGAACAGGGCGGGGAGTTCTGCTTTCTCTCTGGGGAGGGAGGCAAGGGAGGCCTGGAGAGAATTAGGGGACACAGAGTCAGGTAAAGGGAGGGAGGGCAATTCTAGCAAAGGGAACGGCCGAGGCAAAGGCTTGGGGGTGAGAAGCGAAGTCATACGTTAGTCCAACGCAGGCCAGGTCCCGGCTCAAGGTGGGCCTTCGACGCCAGGCTGCAGTGTTTGGACTTGGTCCTGAGGGCGGTGAGAAGGCACTGAAGAATTTGGACCGGGGCAGGGCATGGCCGGTGTTGCATTTTTGTAAGGTCACTCTGTTGACTGGGCAGGTGGAGGGGAAATGGAGGAGGGTGGAGCTGGCAGTAGAAGATGAAGATGAGTAAAGAAGCTATTTTGGGAAGTCAGGCAGAGAGAGAGGATGAGGGTATGAACGGAGCTGAGGCGGTGGGCTGAGTCAAGAAGTACTTAGAAGGGATAGAGCAGGGTAGCTCACGCCTGTAATCCCAGCACTTTGAAAGGCCTGTAATCCCAGCACTTTGGACCACTTAAGGTCAGGAGTTCAAGACCAGCCTGGCCAACATGGTGAAACCCCGTCTCTACTAAACACACACACACACACACACACACACTACGCAGGTGTAGTGGCACACACCTGTAATCCCAGCTACTCAGGAGGTTGACACAGGAGAATCACTTAAACCTGGGAGGCAGAGGTTGCAGTGAGCCAAGACAGCGCCACTGTACTCCAGCCTGGGTGACAAAGCAAGACTTCGTCTCAAAAAAAAAAAAAAAAACAAAAACCTTTTTGTTGCAATATAACAGACACACAGTAAAGTGTGCACAAAATGCCTGAATCTGAAGTGCGTATCAATGAATTTTCACATCTGTCTAACCATTGCACACCACGATGTGAAACGTTCCCTTCCTCTATTTTTTTTTTAATTTTAATTTTATTTTTTGAAACAGAGTCTCACACTATCACCCAGGCTGGAGTACAGTGAGGCATGGCTTACTGCAGCCTCAGCCTCCTGGGCTCAAGCAATCCTCATGTCTCAGCCTCCAGAGTAGCTGGCACAACAGATGTGCACCACCACGCCTGGCTAATTTCTTTTTTTCTTTTTTTTTTTTTTTTGGTGGAGACATCTCACTGTGTTGCCCAGGCTGGTCTCGAACTCCTGAGCTCAAGCGATCCTCTTGCCTCAGCCTCCCAAAGTCCTGGGATTACAGACATGAGCCACCTGCGGCCCCTTTTTCTGGAAGAGAATTTCTCAGCCTTCGCGCTTTTGACATTAGAAGCTGGATAATACTTTGTTGTAAGGGGCTGTCCTGTGTGTTGTAGGATGTTTAGCAGCATCTCCGGCCTCCACCTATTAGATGCCAGTAGTACCCCTTCTATCTCAGTGAAAACAATGTCTTTAGACATTGCCAAATGCCCGCCGGGAGGCATAATTGCCCTCACTTGAAAACCACTGCTGGCCGAGCGTGGTGGCTCACGCCTGTAATCCCAGCACTTTGGGAGGCCGAGGCGGGCGGATCACGAGGTCAGGAGATCGAGACCATCCTGACTAACACAGTGAAATCCCGTCTCTACTAAAAATACAAAAAATTAGCCCAGCGTGGTGGCGGAGCCCATAGTCCCAGCTACTGGGGAGGCTGAGACGGGAGAATGACATGAACTCGGGAGGCGGAGCTTGTAGTGAGCCACGATCATGCCACTGCACTCCAGCCTGGGCGTCAGAGCGAGACTCCATCTCAAGAAAAAAAAGAAAAGAAAAGAGAAGAAAAGAAAACCACTGCTGTAGAAAGCTCCTTCAAACGCCTTTTCCAGACAGTGCCCCCATCCCCAGAACACTCGTTTTTTTTTTTTTGTTTTTTTTGAAATGGAATCTTCCACCGTTTCCTGGGCTGGAGTACAATGGCGCGATTCGGTTCACTGCAACCTGCGCCTCCCGGGTTCAAGCAATTCTCCTGCCTCAGACTCGAGTAGCTGGGATTACAGGTGCCTGCCACCATGCCTGGCTACTTTTTTTTTTTTTTTTTTTTGTATTTTTAGTAGGGGTTTCACTATGTTGGCCAGGTTGGTGTCGAACTCCTAACCTCAGGATCTGCCCACCTCAGCCTTCCAAAGTGCTGGAATTACAGGCGTGAGACACCACACCCCACCTCAGAACACTCTTTTGGCTTCTTTCCCCTCAATTCCTCCTGCCTGTCCTTGAACACGTTACAAATGGAAACATACAGGGCCCAGCTGTGCAATCTCATGCGAGTTATGTAATTTCGTTGTGCCTCAGTTTCCCCCACTGTAAAATGGGTCAGTGAAACGCACCACTTCACAGAGAAACCTTGAGAACGAAGAGCCATTCACTTCTGGGAAGGGCGTGGCTCAGAGAAAATATTGAACTCACGTCATTTGTCGATGCTGTGATTTAATGTCAGTGTCCTTTCTTCTGGTTTTGCGGATGGATGCCTGGCAAACACTGAGTGCTCGGTAAACACTTTTAGGGTCATGTTCATTTCTTCTGCTGTGGGGATTTGAACCTAGACTACCTCCAACTCACCTGTCATTCCCTTGTGATTTCTTTTTTTTTTTTTTTTAGAGAGATGGGATCTCACTATATTGCCCAGACTGATCTTGAACTCCTGGCCTCAAGCAATCCTCCCATCTTGGCCTCGCAAAGTGCTAGGATTACAGCCATGAGCCACCATGCCTGGCTTTTTATTTATTTATTTATTTTTTTTGAGACAGGGTCTCACTCTGTCACCCAGGCTGGATGGAGTGCAGTGGTATGATCTTGGCTAACTGTAGTATCGACTTCCTGGGCACAGGGCTCAGGCCATCCTCCCACCTCAGCCTCCTGAGTAGACTACAGGTGAGCACCACCATGCCTGGCTAATTTTTGTATTTTATTTTTTGTAGATATGGAGTCTCACTATGCTGCCCAGGCTGGAGTGCGGTGGCACGATCTCAGCTCACTGCAACCTCCCCCTCCTGGGTTCAAGCTATTCTCCTGCATCAGCGAGTAGCTGGTATTACAGGCGTGCACCACCACGCCCAGCTAATTTTTTTTGCATTTTTAGTAGAAACGGAGTTTCACCCTGATGGCCAGGCTGGTCTCGAACTCCTGGCCTTAAGTGATCCACCTGCCTCAGCCTCCCAAAGTGCTGGGATTATAGGCGTGAGCCATCATGCCTGGCCTAATTTTTTTAAACATACTTTAAAAACATGTATGTATTTATTTATGATTTCCACTTTTATTTTAGATTCAGGAGGTACAAATTATGCTCAGGTTTGTTATGTGGGTATATTCTATGACGCTGAGGTTTGAGGTACAAATGTACCTGTCTCCCAGATACAATGCGTAGTACTCAATAGGTGGGTTTTCAGCCCTAGCCCCGCCTCCTGCCTCCCACCTCTGGTACCCTCCAGGGTCTCTTGTTCCCATCTTTATGTCCATACATACCCATTGTTTACCTCCCACTTGTAAGTGAGAACATGCAGTATTTGGTTTTCTGTCCCTGGGTTATTCATTTAGGATACTAGGGCCAGGTACACGGTTCATGCCTGTAATCTCAGCACTTTGGTAGGCTGAGGTGGGTGGATCACCTGAGGTCAGGAGTTCAAGACCAGCCTGGCCAACATGGTGAAAGCCTGTCTCTACTAAAAAAAATACAACATGAGCCAGGCATGGTGGTTCTTGCCTGTAATCCTAGCTACTTGGAAGGCTGAGGCAGGAGAACTGCTTGAACCCGGGAGGCGGAGGTTGCAGTGAGCCAAGATCACACCACTGCACTTTAGCCTGGGCGACTCCGTCTCCAATAAAAAACAAAGAAAAACAAAACAAAAACAACCACAAAAAAACAAAAACAAAACAAAAACCAGGAGCTATGATGACCTATCTGAAATCTAAACCCATTTTCCCAGATGCGCTCCTTATAAGAACAGGCAACCCCTGGACCTAAGGCATGATGTACTGTGATGCTTGGGGATGCTTGCTGCTATGTGCTAGAGAAAGAAGATTTGCACTGCTTACTCGAGAATAACACTGGTTGTGGAGTCCAGAGTCCTGGGGCCTGTTTCCAGTTCTGTCACTGATCTTGCAGATTCTGGTGCTCCTTTTTTTTTTTGGAGACGGAGTCTCGCTCTGTCTCCCAGGCTGGAGTGCAGTGGCCGGATCTCAGCTCACTGCAAGCTCCGCCTCCCAGGTTTATGCCATTCTCCTGCCTCAGCCTCCTGAGTAGCTGGGACTACAGGCGCCCGCCACCTAGCCCGGCTAGTTTTTTGTATTTTTTAGTAGAGACGGGGTTTCACCGTGTTAGCCACGATGGTCTCGATCTCCTGACCTCATGATCCGCCCGTCTTGGCCTCCCAAAGTGCTGGGATTACAGGCCTGAGCCCCCGCGCCCACTCTTTTTTTTTTTTTTTTTTGGTATTGGGGTTTGCTATTGTCTCCCAGGCTGGAGTGCAATGGCACGATCTCCGCTCACTGCAACCTCCACCTCCTGGGTTCAAGCGATTCTCCTGCCTCAGCCTCCCAAGTAGCTGGGATCACGGGTGTGCACCACCATGCCTGGGTAATTTTGTATTTTTAGTAGAAATGGAGTTTCACCATGTTGGCCAGGCTGGTCTCGAACTTCTGACCTCAGGTGATCCACCTGCCTCAGCCTCATGAAGTGCTGAGATTACAGGTGGCACTCTTTTTAGGGGCCCAGGTTTCCCATCTCTGAGGTAGGGAAAACTGAATACAGTGATTGCCCAGAAAACTCACTGGCTTGCCTTCTGTTTCTCTGTGATGATTTTTCTTAAGCGAGGGAGGGGTGCCTTGGGAGAGAACTAGAGTGAGAGTTTGGACAAAACATAGGCTCAACTTTCACCTTCCTGCCTTCCTTTCCATTGCTTCCAGCCATTATCTCCTCCTTGGGAAACTCCCTTCCCTTCTCTTCGCTCCACCTCCCCTGGTCTGGAGGACTCCAGCCTATCTTTCCATCTTGATGCATGTGCCACCTCCTCCAGGAAGGCTTCCCTGATTCCCTGCCCCCTCCCAGTCTGGGTTTGGCATCTGCCACCTGCCTCTCGATTCCAGCTTGATCATCTGTACTTGTTCATTTCTCTGTTTTGGCCAGACTGCATACCCAGGGTGTTTTCTGGCATTCAAGGTATATCTATGCTGACAGGAAGGGCTACAGAGCAAGGAGAGAAGATAATTGGTTAGTAGGAAATTGCACAGAGCATAAGCCCCAGTGGTTGCTGACAAACTTCCCTGGGCCATGAGCCCAGCCACAGGGCCATGGAGTTTGGCTCCAGCTACAAGACCCAGAAGTGGGTGGCCCCGTGGGGGTGTCTGGCACACTGAGGTCCAAATCCACTGCCTGCCTCCTTCACACTGGGCACCTGCAGGTGTCTCCTTATCTTGAAGATGGGTGATGACAAGCCAGGCACAGTAGCTCATGCCTGTAATCCCAGAGCTTTGGGAGGCCGAGGTGGGTGGATCACTTGAGGTTAGGAGTTCGAAACCAGCCTGGCCAACATGGCAAAAACCCATCTCTACTAAAAACACAAAAATTAGCCAGGCATGGTGGCACACACCTGTAATTCCAGCTACTTGGGAGGCTGAGGCAGGAGAATCACTTGAACCCAGGAGGCGGAGGTTTCGGTGAGCTGAGATCGCACCATTGCACTCCAGCCTGGGCGACAGAGGGAGACTCCATCTCAAAAAAAGAAAAAGATGGGTGATGATAAACCCACTTCCTCTGACTGTTAGAGGCTGGAGGGGTGGGGGGTCTCTTGAGTGCCTGGACAAAGGGGGACAGTAGGGGGATGACTTGAGGGGCATGGTACTTCAGAAAGATCGCCCTGCAATCTGTGCTGGGGCGATTTGCGGGGGGAGAGCCTACTTCTGGAATGACTGTTGTCATCACCGAGGCCTGGGGTGAGAAGAAGCTGCAGGGCTGGTGAGGAGGAGGAAGAACCCCCAAGACCCTCCCTGTACCCCACACCAGCCCCTTCCTTGCCTCTCTGCTGCTGTCAAGGGCAGCTGAAGAGCTTGACTGGGGAATGAGGGACTGTAGCCCCAAGGTGGTTTTGTAGGGCTCAGAGCGCGGTAGGAGTATAGCGGGTGTGGCTCTGTGGGGCATTGGAAGGGGAGAAGAAGGCTGGCCCTCAGCTCCCCTGGCAGCCAGGGAGTTTCTGCGTGGGAATGCAGCCTCCCCTACACTCCTGAACATTCCAAAACCCTCCAGAGGCAGCCGTGCCTCCCCCAAGGAGGGTCCACCCAACTCCAGTCTGGCGGTGCCAGTTCCTGCAGGAGGGAGTCAGGTAGAGCCTGGGGGTTTTGGAGAACGGGACAGGTCTATGCCTGGGTCCCTGTTTTCCTTCAGACCCAGAGGGACCCCCAGTTTGGCAACAGACTCTGGAGTCAGGCTCTGTCTGTCCACGGTGGGGGCTCCCTTGGGCCGCTGGTCTCGGATGGTATCGGCCTGCAGGTGTCAGTCACTGAGTGTACTGAATCATGCCAGCTGACCTTTGCCAGGAAGGCACCCACTGCTTCCCTCTAGGGCAAGCCCTGCCCCTCTTGAGAAGCTCAGCAAGGTGTGTCCTCACCACCCTCCCTGTAGCCGGGGCCAGACTGGGCTGGGTTTAGTCTCAGGGACTCTCTCCAGGGGTGAGGAGCACAGCCTGGGCGGGCAGGAGGATGGGCCGGGAGGGTCCTGCACACCCAGGGCACCGACGCAGGCCCCTGCTGGCGCTGGCTGTGAGCCTCCTCCTCACCTGCTGGCCAGGTAAGCGGGACTGGGCTGGGGCTCACTGAGGAGCTGGACGGATTCCTACAGGAGAGAGGCTGGTATGACAGGTGCCTTGCGCTTCCTAAGCCCCAGCAGGGACGGCCCGGAGGTCTGCTTTTGCTTTTCTGTAAATGCCTCCTCCACCCCCGATCATTTACCTGACTGACCATGGGCGAGTTCACAAAACCGCTGTATTGTGAATTGAGTATCTGCCGAGATGGGTGTGGAAACGCCCAGGGATTCCTTCCATCACGGGCTCCCTCACACACTCATTCCCTGAGGGGGTTTTAGCGACACCTCCAGTCCTAGTACCTGTGCCCAGCTCTCAGGGACAGAAACGAGCAAGTCGCCGCCGCAGGGTTCTGTCTGATGGGTGAGAGAGACTGGGGCGTCCAGTCACTCGGGGTACAGGGCTGAGCAGGAACTTTGCTAAGATGCCTTGATGGGGTGAGGGTGGCGGCGGTGGGTGGGGGCGGGTCTTAAACTGCAGGGTGGCATCTAAATTGTACAGGATTGGAATTTTACAGGCACAGTTAGGAGCAAAAGAGAAGAGCGTTCCTGGCAGCGGGGACAGAGTGGGTATAGGCTAGGAGGCAGGGAGCCGACGGGTGTATCTGCGTCGTTTTGTGTGAGCTGCGTGTATCTGGGCTGTGTGATGGGGAGGTACTGAGGGGAGGACTGGAAGCAGAAACGCAGTGTGGAGGGTTGTGAGTGGCGTGTTCTTGGGTCCAAAGGAGTCTTTCAAGGACTGTCGGTCATTTTAGGAAATTAGCCTGGAAATTACTGCCCAGAGAAAAGACGCCGGGCTCAGGGAAGGGCTGGCATCCAGCTTGGTGTTTCTGTGTGTTGTTGCAGGGTTAAGAGAGCCAGCCTCTCTTCCCTACAGGGAAGTTTCAAGAATGTTCATACCTGGATCCAGGGCTGCCCATACCCACCCAGGACTCATTTTACTGTGGTTGCCTCCGGGGGCAAGAAGTTGGGGCTTTTTTACCAAAAAGCCCTGGTGTGCAAGATGAACTGAGGCTTGCAGAAGAGGAGATCTATAATGAGCTGGGTGCTTAGATGTCTGTTCATTTACTCAGAGGAGGAGGAAGGGCTGTTTCTCATGGTTTGGCCTGGAAACGGAGGCCGCGAGGGGCCTCAAGGGGTTGGGGTTGGGGGAAGCCCATCCACCTCCCCCATCCGGGGAAGGGGGGGTGCCTGGGATGCAGGCAGCCTGTGATTCACCTGCCCCCATGCCCTTCCCCACCCTGGCCCCACTCAGGATCTAGCCTGAGGAGCAGGTGGGAAAGGCGCCCTAGTCCCCCAGCCCTGAGTCACCGAGGCTGGGCAGCTGGGGACGGAGGGAGAGCTTTGTGGTTGGACACCATTGTGAGGCCTCCACACAATGGCCTGAATGATGGGCGGGTTTATATAGGACAGCCCCACCACCTCCGGTGGGGCATGTCCCCCTGACCTGTCCTCAAAGCAGGTCACCACTAACAGAGGCTGTTAACTGCATTTGTCCCCAAGGTTCACTCAGGGTCTGATGCTGGGGGCTGTTTGCATTGGGCAGACCCCTGCTCCTGTTTCAGGGAGGACTGGGCTTTGGGCTGACACCCCTCCCTATCCCCATCACTCCTCCGGCCACATCAGTCCCTCCCCACAGGATTCCCTTGGAGTCATTCCAGACACCATGCGGGAGTTTTGACATAAAACACTGGAGAAGACTCTCTTAATCCCTGGCTATAAATCTGAGCCCGCTGCTGGCAAGCTGGGCATCCTTGGGCCAGACACCTAACCTCTCTGAATTTCCATCTCCCCAAAGAGCAATTTTTAAAAGAATTCCAGAACTGGAGAAATCCACCTCCCACTCGCTTCTCCCTCCACCCTGTGGCTGAGAAACTCCAAGAGCCCAAAGGACCTCTGTGACCATTATTTTATTTTATTGATTGATTGATTGATTTGAGACAGAGTCCCGCTCTGTCACCCAATCTGGAGTGCGGTGGCACAATCTTGGCTCACTGCAACCTCTACCTCCCCAGTTCAAGCAATTCTCCTGTCTCAGCCTCCTGAGTTGCTGGGATTGCAGGTGCCTGCCACCATGCCCGGCTAATTTTTTTTTCTTCTGTTTTTAGTAGAGACAGAGGTTTCACCATGTTGGTCAGGCTGGTTTTGAGCTCCTAACCTCAGGTGATCTGCCCACCTCGGCCTCTCAAAGTGCTCGGATTACAGGCATGAGGCACCACGCCCGGCCCACCATCATTTTATATGGTCCACCTTCTGTATAATATATGTGCTTGCACTTTACCTGTATTGTCTCAATTGAATCTGCCTGATGGGTGAACACAGAGGCACCATTACCCCTCATTTCGCAGAAAACAGTCTCAGAGAGGCTAAGCCTTTTGTTTAAAGTCACACAGCCAGGATTCCAACTCCAGTTTCCAGATGATTCCTAAACGCTGGTTTTTATCCTTTGCCTGGGAAGAGACTGAAGGTTGAGGATTTCTCCTCTCCTGGCAGTTTCTGGGTACATGAGTCCCCCCCACCGCCGAGGAAATGAGTTCTGTGCCACCCGTCCCAGAAGAAGGGCTGTGAAGACACAGAACATAGGAAGATAAGATCTCATCGTGCCCTGCTGGGCCCCTTCCTGGCTCCCTGAACAGTGGTCGTTGTCCCAGCCCAAGCCTGGCCAGGGGGATGTGAAGTTAAAGGAGTTGGATTATCAAGGAAAGGGGGCATTGGTGGGAGTGGGTGTGTGTACTAGGGGCGGGTGGAACTGTGAGGTGGGTTCCTGAGTCTAACCTGCCCTTGCCAGAATGACAGTTTATCTTTCACCACTTTTGGTTCACCAAAAATCAGAAAGATTTGCTTACTGATTTTTACTGTTTCCTCCAATCCTGAAGAGAGAAAGTTACCTTTCTTCCCAGTTGCTGCAGTTTCTGGGTAGCAAAGGAACATAGTGGGTTCAAGAGGGGCAGGCCTGGGCGTTCTCTCTCTCTGTCTCTCTCTCTCTCTCTGTGTGTGTGTGTGTGTGCACGTATGTGTGTGTTGTGAGATGGAGTCTTTGTCGCCCAGGCTGAAGTGCAGTGGCGTGATCTCGGCTCACTGCAGCCTCCCACCTCCCAGGTTCAAGCGATTCTCCTGCCTCAGCATCCCGAGTAGCTGGGATTACAGGCGTGCAGCACCACACCTGGCTAATTTTTGTGTTTTTAGTAAAGATGGGGTTTCAGCATGTTGGCCAGGCTGGTCTCAAACTCCTGGCCTCAAGTGATCTGTCTGCCTCAGCCTCCCAAAGTGCTGGGATTACAGGCCTGAGCCACAGTGCCCGGCCAGCCTGGGCATTCTTTATGCTCAATGGATTCTTCTGGTCAGTTGGTTCTCCCAGGGTGGGTTGAGCAAGTGAAGGAGACTCTTTCTGCCTTCCTGGGGACCCAAGGGCCAGAAGGCCAGACATAGCGGCTTATCCAGGGATGTACTCACGCTGACCATAGATTCAGTGGCTCAAATGACTATCCCCATTTTACAGATGAGAGGACGTAAGCTCAAAGAGGAAGAGCCAGGAGCAGTGGCCCACACCTGTAATCCCAGCACTTTGGGAGGCGGAGACAGGCGGATCCCTTGAGGTCAGGAGTTCGGGACCAGCCTGGCCTAGAGGGTAAAACCCTGTCTCTATCAAAAAATACAAAAATTAGTGAGGTGTGGTGACATACGCCTGTAGCCCCAGCTACTCAGGAGGCTGAGGCATGAGAATCACTTGAATTCTGGAGGCAGAGCCTGCAGTGAGCCAAGATTGCACCACTGCCCTCCAGCCTGGGCAACAGAGTGAGACCTTGTCTCAAAAAAAAAAAAAAAAAAAGAAAATGCTGAAAGAGGAAGACCCCCAGGTAGCCAGGGTAGAACTGAACCCATTCTCTTTATCTTCCTGCCATCATCCAGGCCCGACTTCTAATCCGGGTACCAGCCTCTTCCTCTCCTCCTTGGAGATGCTCCCAAAAACTCCTCACTCCTGCAGCTCAGAGCTGTGCTCAGGGACCTTATCACAGTCCCAGAGCCGCAGGGACAAATGCCAGGTCAGGAGGACACAGATCTCAGTAGGATGACCAGTAGAATATCCCGGTTTGCTTGAGCCTCAGGCAGTTTCTTGGATGAGGGACTTCAGTAAAACTAAGAAAGCCCTGAGTAGACCAGGACACAAGGGTCACTCGTCCAACCCGGACACTCTCCTATACGGATTTCCTTCCTGACACTTCCTCTTTTCAGCCTGTCCCAGTACCTGGCACATAGTAAGTGTGCAAGACATATTTGTTACATGAATGAATGAACAAGGTAATAGACTACTTTTCCCCCCAGTTCTATTGGGGTATACTTGACCAATAAAAATTGCCTGTATTTATAAACAACACGTACAATACACTGTTTTGATATGTGTACACCTTGTGAAATGATTACCACAATCAAGCTAATTAACATGCCCAGCATCACCTCACATGATTTACCCTTTTTAATGTTGTGAGAACATTTAAGATCAACTCTTTTTAGGGTATTTCTTTTTTTCTTTTTTTTGAGACAGAGCAACTCTTGTTGCCCAGGCTGGAGTGCAATGGCGTGATCTCGGCTCACTGCAACCTCCGCCTCCTGGGTTCAAGCAATTTTCCTGCTTCAGTCTCTGGAGTAGCTGGAATTACAGGCTAATTTTATATTTTTAGTAGAGATGGGGTTTCACCATGTTGGTCAAGATGGTCTCGAACTCCTGACCTCAGGTGATCTGCTCACCTTGGTCTCCCAAAGTGCTGGGATTACAGGCGTGAGCCACTGCCCCCAGCCTTCTTTTAGCATATTTCAAGTATATAATACAGTGTTACTACCTATAGTCACCATGCTGTACATTAGGTCTCCAGAACTTGTTCATCCTGCATAACTAAAACTTTATACTTGGTGCTGCTGGGAGTTGCTCGGAGGTTGCCGGCTTGGGGCTGAAGGCTTGCAGACGGAGGGGTCATGCCGCACAAACAAATTTACTATTCCAACAAATAACGATGACGAGGAGTTTGAATCTCGGTGTGCCGGCATGGCAAAATTACAAGGTTGTGAGAACATTTAAGATCAACTCTTTTAGCATTTTCTTGTTTTTGAGATGGAATTTCACTCTTTTTGCCCAGGCTAGAGTGCAATGGCGCGATCTCGGCTCACTGCAACCTCTGCCTCCCGGATTCAAGCAATTCTCCTGCCTCAGCCTCCCAAGTAGCTGGAGTTACAGGTGTACACCACCACGCCTGGCTAATTTTGTATTTCTAATAGAGACAGGGTTTCACTGTGTTGGCCAGGCTGGTCTCGAACTCCTGACCTCAAGTGATCCACCTGCCTCGGACCCCCAGAGTGCTGGGTTTACAGGCATGAGCCACTGCGCCCGGTCGTGAGGTTGACTTTTTTAGATTCCACATGTGAATGAAATCATGTAGTAATTACCTTTCTGTAACTGGCTTATTTCACTTCGCATAAAATGTTCTCCATTTAATCCATGATGTCATACATGACAGAATTTCTTTCTTTTCAAAGACCAAATAATTTTCCACTGTAGATAAACCACGATTTCTTTGTTTCTTCATCCATTGGTGGACACTTAAATTGTTTCCATATCTTGGCTACTCTGAATAATGCTACAATGAACGTGGGGAGGTGCATATGTCTCTTGGAGATACTGATTTGATTTTGTTCCAGTTGTGAACCCAAAGTATTTGAGACAGCTCTCCATCCATTTAGAAAGTTTATTTTTCCGGCCGGGCGCGGTGGCTCAAGCCTGTAATCCCAGCACTTTGGGAGGCTGAGACGGGCGGATCACGAGGTCAGGAGATCGAGACCATCCTGGGTAACACGGTGAAACCCCGTCTCTACTAAAAATACAAAAAAACTAGCCAGGCGAGGTGGCGGGCGCCTGTAGTCCCAGCTACTCGGTAGGCTGAGGCAGGAGAATGGCGTGAACCCGGGAGGTGGAGCTTGCAGTGAGCTGAGATCCGGAGAAAGTTTGTTTTTCCAAGGTAGGGACAGCCATAGAAGGTCCTAATGACATATGCCCAAGGTGGTCAGGGTGCAGCTTGCTTTTATACACTTTAGGGAGACCTGATGTAGCAGGACAAGCCACAGACAAAACTCCTCAGACACCGGATTAAAGAAGGAAGAGGTTTTTTATTCGGCCGGGAGCGTCGGCAGACTCACATCTTAAGAGCCGAGCTCTCCGAGAAAGAAATATTTGGCCTTTTAAAAGGCTTACAACTTTTAGGGGTCCACGTGAAAGGATCGTGATAAATCTAGCAAGCATGGGAAACATGACTGGGGGCTACATGCATCAACTAACAGAACAGAAAGTTTTACAATACTTTTTTCATACCAGGTCTGGGATTTACAGATAACACAAGTAGTTTAGGCCGGGGGTTGATGTTATTATTACTTTGTTTAACTCCTAGGGCCGGGTGGTGGTGCCAAGGTTGTCTGGCTATTTATCTTACTTTTGTTTCTCTCTCTCTTTTCTCCTGTCTTGTGAACTAGGCAAGGTGGCAGGAGGAGGGCAGCAGGAGTAGTAGTGGTCTCCTTCCTTACTGAGACGTCAATCAAGATGTGTAAGATACATTGGCTTGGTCTGGAAAGGTGGAGTAACTTGAAGCTTGAAGTGGCAGGGGCGGGGGAGGGGTAGGGGCCGGTTTCCAGGTTATAGGTAGGTAAGAGACAAATGGTTGCATACTTTTGAGTCTTTTTTTTTTTTTTTTTTTTGAGACTGAGTCTCGCTCTGTCGCCCAGGCTGGAGTGCAGTGGCGCGATCTCAGCTCACTGCAAGCTCCACCTCCCGGGTTCATGCCATTCTCCTGCCTCAGCCTCCTGAGTAGCTGGGACTATAGGTGCCCGCCACCATGCCCAGCTAATTTTTTGTATTTTCAGTAGAGACTAATTTTGTGTATTTTAAGTTTCACCATGTTAGCCAGGATGGTCTCAATCTCCTGACCTCGTGATCCGTCTGCCTTGGCCTCCCAAAGTGCTGGGATTACAGGTGTGAGCCACCGTGCCCAGATACTTTTGAGTCATTGATCAGCATTTCACTGAATACACAGTTTACACATGAGAGGGAGGTAGAAGAATAGTCACTTAAGCCTTAGTCTGGGTCCATAAATCTGCGTTTTTACATAAACAATAGGGCAGATGAAGCAATCAGATACATATTCGTCTCAGGCGAGCAGAGGGATGACTTTCTGTCTCACATCTGTAAAGATAAGCTGTTCATTTACATTGCCAGGGTGAACCTCAACAGAACTGTTTTAGGGTAAAGATCTTGAGGCCCACAAATAATTTCCTTGTGGGCAAATTTTGAGGGAGGTATGTTGCTTTTTAAATCTTGGTAGCTATTGGCCGGGTGCGGTGGCTCATGCCTGTAATCCCAGCACTTTGGGAGGCCAAGGTGGGTGGATCACGAGGTCAGGAGTTCAAGACAAGCCTGACCAGCATGCTGAAACCCCATCTCTACTAAAAACAAACAAAAAAATTAGCTGGGCTTGGTGGCGCGCACCTATCATCCCAGTTACTCAGGAGGCTGAGGCAGGAAAATCCCTTGAACCCGGGAGGTGGAGGTTGCGGTGAGCCAAGATCGCGCCATTGCACTCCAACCTGGGCGACAGAGGGAGACACTGTCTAAAACAACAAAACAAAACAAAAACAAACAAACAAAAAAACAACTTGGCAGCTATCTTATTTAGGAATGACATGGGAGGCAGGTTTGTCTGATGTAGTTCCCAGCGTGACTTTTCTCTTTGGCTTAGTGATGTTGGGGGTCTCACGATTTATTTTCCTTTCATAGGATGTGTTCCAAGAAGTGGGATTGCTGGATCATATGATAGTTCTACTTTTATTTATTTACTTATTTATTTTAGAGACAAGATCTTGCTCTGTCACCCAGCTGGGGAGCAGTGGCACAATCACAGCTCATGGCAGCCTCCAATTCCTGGGCTCAAGCGATCCTCCTGCCTCCTGCCTCAGCCTCTTGAGTCACTGGGACTACAGGCATGAATCACCACGCTCAGCTCATAGTTTTTGTTTGTTTGTTTGTTTTGTTTTCTTTGTTTGTTTTGGGGGGGATGGAGTCTTTCTCTGTCACCCAGGCTGCAGTGCAGTGGCACAATCTTGGCTCACTGCAACCTCCACCTCCCGGGTTCAAGCGATTCTCCTGCCTCAGGCTCCTGAGTTGTGGGGATTACGGGCACCTGCCACCATGCCCGGCTAATTTTTGTACTTTTAGTAGAGACGGGGTTTCACCATGTTGGCCAGGCTGTTCTCAATCTCCTGACCTCAAGTGATCCACCCGCCTCGGCTTCCCAAAGTGCTGGGATTACAGGCGTGAGCCATTGCGCCCGACTCATTGTTCTATTTTTAATTTTTTGAGGAACCACAGGAAGTGAGGAGGGTGTTTGTCTCAGTCCACACTGGATGGAGTTTTCATTCTCTTCTTTCATGCCTGGCTTCTAGAGATGTTGTCACTCTTCCCAGGAGAGGAGACATCCCCCTCCTTTCTCAACCTGGAAAATAAGGACTCTTCATTATTCTTTGTGTGTGTGTGTGTGTGTGGACGGGAGGTCCCTTGATGTGAGTTTTTGCACACTGATATCAAGGAACGGTCCTCTTTGCAGTTTTACTCTATCAAGAAGGGCCCTTTACCTTTTTAGTCAATACTTTTGAAGAGATTCATTCATTCAATTTGTTCAATGAGTATTTATTGAGCACCTACTGTCTGCAGGCACTGTTCTGGGCAATGAGGGGATGGCTGTGAGCAAATCCAAAGATGCCTGCTGAGCTGATGCTCTTAGCAAAGGGGGATGACCTTAAACCGTAGCCAGAGTAAGTACATGATGCAGTGTTAGAAAGGGAATAAGGGGGCCGGGCACAGTGGCTCATGCCTGTAATCCCAGCACTTTGGGAGGCTGAGGTGGGCGAATCACCTGAGGTCGGGAGTTCGAGACCAGCCTGACCAACATGGAGAAACCCTGTCTCTACTATAAATACAAAATTAGCTGGGTGTGGTGGCGCGTGCCTGTAATCCCAGCTACTCGGGAGGCTGAGGCAGGAGAATCACTTGAACACCGGAGATGGTGGTTGCAGTGGGCTGAGATCAAGCCATTGCACTCCAGCCTGGGCAATAAGAGCAAAACTCCGTCTCAAAAAAAAAAAAAAAAAAAAAAAAAAAGAAAGGAATAAGGAGAAAAGAAACAGGATGGAGACTCAGGGGTGCTGGAGTATGTTGTGAAGCACGTTGCTGTTTCCAGTAAAGTGGGTTCAAGGGAAGGCCTCACTGAGAAGCTAAGACTTGAGGGGTGGGGTTCTTGTTACAGATTCACGACTAGCTCATCTCAGGCTGACCTGGTTGCAACGCTGCTATTTCTGCTTTAACCGTGGGGAAAGTGAGGCTCAGTGAAGCGAGTTGGGGCAGAACTAGGATGAAACCCAGAGCTCTAGGACTTGAGTTCCTGCCCAGTGAGGGTGTGCGTGAATGAGTGTGTGATTGTGTGTCTGTGTGTGCTTCGTGTGTGTCTGCATGAGCATGTGTGTGTTAGAATGTGCATAAGTGTGTGCAAGTGTGTGTGTGCACGTGGCCATGTGCGAGTGTGCAACTTAGTGCTTGTGTGCATACTCGTGAGTGTGTGCATACACCTGTGTGTCTACAAGTGTGTGCAATGAGTGAATTTGCACAGGTGTGACTGAGTGTGTGCATAAGCGTGTGTGAATATGTGTGTGAGTGTGAATGTGTGCATGCCTGTGTGCATAGGTGTGTGGGTGTGCATGAATGAGTGTGTGCTTGTTTTTCAGCATGTGCATCCATGTGTGGGTGTGTTTGAATGCTTACATGTGAGTGTGTAGCTGTGTGTGTGTTCATATGTACAAGAGAATGCATACATATGTATGTGCGTTTGTGTGTGTGTTAGTGTGTGCACGAGTGTGTTTGAATCTGCACATGTGTGAGACTGTGTGAGTGTATGTACATAAGTTTGAGTGTGTGCATGTGTGTGTTTGTATTCGTGCATGCGTGTCCATGTGTAAGGGCACGTGTGTGCGTGCGTGCAAATGAGTTTCTGTGTGTGCATAAGTGCAACAGAGTGTGCATGAATGTTTGTGTGTGTGCATGTGTGGGTACATATATGTTCCTTCCTCTTCCTCTGGGGCAGCAGGAGTCCTCCTTCACCACTCCGGGCAAAATGTCTTCCTTTCCTCAGTTGGGAAGGAGAGACCTTTGCTTGCTCTTTCTAGGGCAGATGGCAAAACAAAGGAGCAGTTGATGCCAACATCCTCCAAGGACCTCCAGCAGTCCCTATGGGGACAGGACGGGCCAGTGGGGCTGAGTGGGGTCAGGGGACTCAGCCCATTTTCCAAAGTGGCTCAGACCCTCCTGGGTGGGAGAGAGGAGGTGGGCCGAGGCCATCCTGGGCTGGGGGACCCCACCCTGTCCCTCTCCTCATCTCTGCCTGAGATGAGAGGTCCAGGGGGCTGCCCTGGCTGGTCTGGCCACATACCTGAGTGGAACTGGGCCTCCCACCTGTCAAGGAAACAGACACTGCGTTGCAGGGAGGCAGCCTGCCTACTGTCCCCACCCCCCCGGACTTTTCGTCTCACCCTGAACAATTCCATCTGCTTCATTTAACCCTTTGTCAGACCTGTTCTGGGACACTTGTCCTAGCGCTTGCAGCTCTGCCAACCCTGCGCCGAACACACAGTGAATCTGAGCTGGGCTTCCTGTCCTTATTCTGGCTCTGATCCACCCCCTCTCAGTGACTCTGAACCTATATTGCCCCCTTCCCCTAATCATAAAAAGAATTACACTCTGGGGTAAGGGCCATGGTAGAGCAAGTCATGAAATGATAATAGCTAACAGCGAACACTAACATGTACCAGGCACTCTTTTAAGCTCTTCGCAGGTATGAATTCATTAAATCCTCGTAACGTAGCGTAACGTAACGTAACGTAACATAACATAATACAACACAACGTAACATAACGTAACTTGGAGAATAATAGGAGGTATGTTCTATTATCATTTCCATTTTGCAGAAAAGGTAACCAAGGCACAGTTAGTTGCACAACCTGCCCAAGGACACATAGCTGCTACGTGGTAGGGCTAGGCTTTGACCCTGGGCAGACTGGGTCTGTAAGACCCTGGTGATTCTGAACCAGCTCCCCTGTGGTCTGAGACACCCTCTTTCTTTTTTATTTATTTATTTATTTATTTACTTATTTATTTATTTATTTATTTATTTATTTATTTATTTATTTATTTTTTGAGACGGAGTCTCGCTCTGTCCACCAGGCTGGAGTGCGGTGGCGCTATCTCGGCTCACTGCAAGCTCCGCCTCCCGGGTTCCCGCCATTCTCCTGCCTCAGCCTCCCGAGTAGCTAGGACTACAGGCGCCCGCCACGGCGCCCGGCTAACTCTGTTTTGTATTTTTAGTAGAGACGGGGTTTCACCGTGGTCTCGATCTCCTGACCTTGTGATCCGCCCTCCTCGGCCTCCCAAAGTGCTGGGATTACAGGTGTGAGCCACCGTGCCCAGCCGACACCCTCTTTCTTAGCGACCCCCAGTACTGAGAGAACGAGGCAAAGAGATGAGGGAGGGGAGGAAGGCAGGTGCTGTCTATCAGAGGATGAGCTGATGCAGGAGCTAATATAGTCTTTTTAGACTGGGATCCATGGTAAGAAATACATTACACATTGTGTACCAGTGTAGCATTTCCATTGTACCGTTGTGTACCAGTGTGCAATTGTGACCAGTTTTGCTTATAGATGCATGATGAAAATACTTTTTCTTTTCTTTTCTTGAGAAGGTGTTTCATTCTTGTCGCCCAGGCTGGAGTGCAATGGTGCAATTTCGGCTCACTGCAACCTCTGCCTCCTGGGTTCAAGCAGTTCTCCTGGCTCAGCCTCCCAAGTAGCTGGGATTACAGGCATGTGTCACCACACCCAACTAATTTTTGTATTTTTAGTAGAGACAGGGTTTCACTATTTTGGTCAGGCTGTTTGAACTCCTGACTTCAGGTGATCTGCCTGCCTCGGCCTCCCAAAGTGCTGGAATACAGGAGTGAGCCACCACACTTGGCTGGAAAATACTTTTTTCTTTTTCTTTTTTTTGAGACAGAGTCTCGCTCTGTCACCCAGGCTGGAGTACAGTGGCTCAATCTCGGCTCACTGCACGCTCCGCCTGCAGGTTTCACGCCATTCTTCTGCCTCAGCCTCCCGAGTAGCTGGGACTACAGGAGCCCACCACCATGCTCGGCTAATTTTTTAATATTTTTAGTAGAGACGGGGTTTCACCATGTTAGCCAGGGTGGTCTCAATCTCCTGACCTCGTGATCCACCCACCTTGGCCTCCCAAAGTGCTGGGATTACAGGCTTGAGCCACCACACAGGCAAAAATACTTTTTTCTAATTGACAAAAAATAATTGTGTATACTTATGGGTTACAATGTGATGTTTTAGTATGTGTATACAATGTGTAACGACAAAATCAAGCCAACTACTATATTTGTGTTTCTGTTTCTGTTTTTTGGGACAGAGACTGTCTCTGTTACCCAGGCTGGAATGCAATGGTGCAATCTCAGCTCACTGCAACCTCCACCTCCTGGGTTCAAGCGATTCTCCTGCCTCAGCCTCCTGAGTAACTGGGATTACAGGCGTACACCACCACACCCGGCTAACTTTTTGTATTTTTAGTAGAGACGGGGTTTCACCATGCTGGCCAGGCTGATCTTGAACTCCTGACCTCGTGATCCGTCTGCCTCAGCCTCCCAAAAGTGCTGGGATTACAGGCCTGAGCCACCGCACCCAGCCTGCTCTTTTTTTTTTTGAAATGGAGTCTCGCTCTGTCACCCAGGCTGGAGTACAGTGGTGTGATCTTGGCTCGCTGTAACCTCCACCTCCCGGGTTCAAGCAGTTCTCCTGCCTCAGCCTCCCGAGTAGCTGGGACTACAAGCTCCCGCCACCACACCTGGCTAATTTTTGTATTTTTAGTAGAGATGACGTTTCACCATATTGGCCAGGCTGGTCTCGAACTCCTGTCCTTGTGATCTGCCCGCCTCAGCCTCCCACAGTGCTGGGATTACAGGTGTGAGCCACCGTGCTCAGCCTTCCAAGATGCTGTCTCTACAGAAAAGGTGTTACCTTTGTTATTGATCTCTGTAGCCAAGGACAAATATTTCAAAACTATTATGCAATTCTCCTCAATTTTTCCTTTAAAAAACTTTGTCTTCCTTTGCCTTCCTGAATATGCACGTAGTTTACGGTAGCATGCATATTCCCACTGCAATGTTCTATTCCCAAATGCACATATTTTCCTTTAGAGAGTCTCTCTCTGTTTGCTATTTAGGTTGACGGGTTTGGCTCGTTAGTCTAAGAAACTGGGATTGCTCTATCTTATGATAAATTCCTCTCCTCTCTGGAGTCCTAGGAAGCTGGCTTCTTCCATCTCAGAAGTTTGTAGGGAGTGAAATAATCTGTCAGTAGTATGTGGAAAATTTAGTGCCATTCAGTAGGACCGTGTGTGTGTGTGTGTGTGTGTGTGTGTGTGTGTATTTTCTTTTCTTGGTGAGAGCTGTAGCTATGAAAATACACATCCGAGAAAAGTTTCCCCCAAATTTCAGTCATTCACATCTTCACATCCCATGGTCTTTTTTCCTTTTTTTTTTTTGGGAGACAGAGTCCCACTCTTTGTCACCCAGGCTGGAGTGCAGTGGCATGATCTCAGCTCACTGCAACCTCCGTCTCCCAGGTTGAAGTGATTCTCTTGCCTCAGCCTCCCAAGTAGCTGGGATTACAGGCACACACCACCATGCCCAGCTAATTTTTTTGTACTTTTAGTAGAGATGGGGTTTTACCATGTTGGCCAGGCTGGTCTCGAACTCCTGACCTCAGGTCATCCCACCCACCTTGGTCTCCCAAAGTGCTAGGATTACAGGTGTGAGCCACAGTGCCTGGTCCCAGGGGCATTTTTTTTTTTTTTTTTTTTTTTTTTTTTTTTTTTTTTTTTGAGGCGGAGTCTTGCTCTGTCGCCCGGACTGGAGTGCAGTGGCCGGATCTCAGCTCACTGCAAGCTCCGCCTCCCGGGTTTACACCATTCTCCTGCCTCAGCCTCCCGAGTAGCTGAGACTACAGGCGCCCGCCACCTCGCCCAGCTAGTTTTTTTGTATTTTTAGTAGAGACGGGGTTTCACCGTGTTAGCCAGGATGGTCTCGATCTCCTGACCTCGTGATCCGCCCGTCTCGGCCTCCCAAAGTGCTGGGATTACAGGCTTGAGCCACCGCGCCCGGCCCCAGGGGCATTTTTAAATAGTCTTGTAGCACGTGTTATATTATGAATCTAAAGCTTTTCTTTAAAGTAGCTCATTTCTTAAAGTACCTATTATATTCAATAGCTATTTAAGTATCTATAATTGCCTTATCCTAAATAGTATTACCTTTAAAATAAGAGATGTTATAGATGAATTAGTCCATTCTCCTTTTGCTACAAAGAAATACCTGAGATTGGGTAATTTATAAAGATAAGAGGTTTAATTGGCTCATGGTTCCACAGGCTATACAGGAAGCATGGCAGCATCTGCTTGGCTTTTAGGGGGCCTCAGGAAATATACAATCGTGGCGGAAGGCAAGTGGGGAGCCAGCACGTCACATGTCGAGAGTAGGAGCAAGAGAAACTGGGTGGAGGTGCATTTCGAGACAAGGTCTGGCTCTATCACCCAGGCCGGAGTGCAGTGGGGAATCATAGCTCACTGCAACCTCACTCCTGGGCTTAAGCCATCCTCATGTGTCTAATGAACAGGAAATGTCTGTTCATGTCCTTTGCCCACATTTTAGTGGGGTTGTTTATTTTTTTGCTTGTTAATTTGCTTAAATTCCTTATAGATTCTGGATATTAGACCTTTGTCAGATGCATAGTTTGCAATTATTTTCTCTCATTCTGTAGGTTGTCTGTTTACTCTGTTGGTAGTTTCTTTTGCTTTGCTGAGCTTTGAAGTTTAATTAAGTCCCATTTGTCAATTTTTGTTTTTGCTCTGATGGCTTTTGGTATCTTTGTCATGAAATCTTGCCAGGTCCTATGTCTAGAATGGCATTTTCTAGATTCTCTTACAGAATTTTTATAGTCCCAGGTTTTATATTTAAGTCTTTATTTTGAGTTGATTTTTGTATATGGTGTAATGAAGGGGCCCAGTTTCAATCTTCTACCTATGGCTAGCCAGTTATACCAGCACCACTTATTGAATAGGGAATCCTTTCCCCTTTGCTTGTTTTTGTTAGCTTTGTTGAAGATCAGATGGTTGTAGGTATGTGGCATTATTTCTGGGCTCTCAATTGTGTTCCATTGGTCTATGTGTCTATTTTTATACCAGTACCATGCTGTTTTGGTTACTGTAGCCTTGTAGTATAGTTTGAAGTGGTAGCCTCTTATCTTGAGGAATCTATCTATCTATTTATTTTTGAGATGGAGTCTGGCTGTGTCACACAGGCTGGAGTGCAGTGGCGTGATCTCGGCTCACTGCAACCTCTACCTCCCAGTTTCAAGTGATTCTCCAGCCTCAGCCTCCCAAGTAGCTGGGACTACCCAGCTAATTTTTGTATTTTTAGTAGAGATGGGATTTCACCATGTTGGCCAGGCTTGTCTTGAACTCCTGACCTCAGGTGATCCACCCACCTCAGCCTCCCAAAATGCTAGGATTACAGGTGTCAGTCACTGCGCCCGGCCGATTTTGAGGACTTTACAGCCTCTTCTTTGTCTTTGTAATATCATCTCCTTAGTCTTTGAGCACTTCCTTGCTTTCTGGAAGAATTATCTCTTAATAATGCTAACCTGGTCACAGACCTCACCCTTTACTTCAAATCCTCCAGTGACTTTCCATTGCACTTCCAAGAAAATCTAAACTTCATATATCATTGGTTTGCAATCCTTTCTCCTCTTTCTCCTCATTAGGTCTGGCCTCTGCTAACTGGCTGGTCTCGCCTTATACTCCAGCCATGCTTTCTCAATGCACTGTGGCCACTCAGGCCTTCTTGAAATTCCTCGAGTGTGTCAGGTTTATTCCAGCCTCTGGGCTTTTGCATATATTGGTCGCTCCATCATGAACACGCTTACCCTGTGATAAGTACCTTCTCGTCTCTCAGGGCCCTCCTTAAATATCACCTCCTAAGAGAAGTCTCCCCTGATGACTCTATGGAAAATTATGCTTCTCTCCCATTGGTAGAGTGACTTCAAAATTCCCTTTACTCTCTGCAAGGACATTACTTATCTATGTGTTGGATGAACTGCTGTCTGTTTTCTCCACTAGGATGTAAACTTTTTTTTTTTTTTAATACTTTAAGTTCTGGGGTACATGTACAGAATGTGCAGGTTTGTTACATAGGTATACATGTGCCATGGTGGTTTGCTGCACCCATCAACTCGTCCTCTACATTAGGTATTTCTCCTAATGTTATATTTCCCCTATAGCCCCACAACTCCCGACAGGCTCTGGTGCGTGATGTTCCCCTACCTGTGTCCATGTGTTCTCATTGTTCAGCTCCCACTTACGAGTGAGAACATGCGGTGTTTGGTTTTCTGCTCTGGACATAAACTTTTTGAGGCAGTAAAGACTTGTTTTTCACTCTGTGCCCCAAACTTGGAATTGTTGCCAAAACACCAGGGGTCCAGGCTAGGTCCTGCTGCTCACCACATGGAAAGCCAATCACTGAGACAACCATTATTGCCAACAAAGAAGGCTTTAATCTCCTCAGCTGGGACGAGGAGATTATAGTCTTAGGTTTTACATTTAAGTCTTTATCTTGAGTTGATTTTCGTGTATGGTGTAATCCATCTCCCTGACCAATTAAAATTAGAGGTTTATATAGCAGGGAAGAAATGTGACTATGTGTAATAAAACAGGAGATCAGGAGGGGTCAGGAAGCAATCATGAAGAAGGAGGGGTCTGGCATCTCATCATCTGGATGTGATGATCTGCTGAGTTTCTGTTCTTTGATACTTTCTGAGAGGCCTGGGGATCCTTTAATGAGGAAGGAACTCAGATAAAACAAATGTAAGTTTCCCACAGAATGGGAGAAAATATTTGTAAACTATATACCTGACAAAGGTCTAATATCCAGCATCTACAGAGAACTTAAGTGAATTTACAAGAGAAAAACAAACAATACCATTAAAAAGTGGGCAAAGGCCAGGCACGGCGGCTCCCAACTGTAATCCCAGCACTTTGGGAGGCCAAGAGGGGGTGGATCATTTGAAGTCAGGAGTTCGAGACCAGCCTGACCAACATGGTGAAACCCTGTCTCTACTAAAAATATAAAAATTAGCTGGGCATGGTGGTGTACGCCTGTAATCCCAGCTACTCAGGAGACTGAGGCAGGAGAATCACTTGAACCCAGGAGGCAGAGGTTGCAGTGAGCTAAGATTGCCATTGCACTCCAGCCTGGGCAACAGAGTAAGACATTGTAACAAAAAAAAAAAAAAAAAAAAAAAGAAGTGGGCAAAGGACATGAACAGATACTTTTTAAAAGAAGAGATACATGTAGCCAACAAACATATAAAAAAAATGCTCACTATCACCGATCATTAGATAAATTCAAATCGAAACCACAATGAGATATCATCTCACAACAGTCAGAATGGCTATGATTAAAAAGTCAAAAAATAACAGATGCTGGCAAGGTTGCAGAGAAAATCGAACATTTATACACTGTTGGTGGGAGTGTAAATTAGTTCAACTATTGTGGAAAGCAGTGTGGCAATTCCTCAAAGAGCTAAAAGTAGAACTACCATTTGACCCAGCAATCTCATTATTGGGTATATACCCAGAGGAATATAAATCATTCTACCATAAAGACATATGCACGTACATGTTCACTGCAGCACTGTTCACAATAGCAAAGACATGGAATCAACCTAAACGCCCATCAATGACAGACTGGGTAAAGCAAATGTGATACATATACACCATGGAATACTATGCAGCCACAAAAAAGAATGAGATCACTTCTTTTGCAGGAACATGGATGGGGTTGGAGGCCATTATCCTTAGCAAACTAACTCAGGAACAGAAAACTAAATATTGCATGTTCTCACTTAGAAGTGTGAGCTAAATGAGGAGAACTCATGAACACAAAGAAGGGAATAACAAACACTGGGGTCTACTTCATGGTAAATGTTGGGAGGAGGAAGAGGAGCAAAAAAAATAATTATTGGGTGCTAGGCTTCATACTTGGGAGATGAAATCATTTGTACAACAAACCCCCATGATGTGAGCTTACTTATATAACAAACCTTCACATGTAGCCCTGAACCTAAAATAAGAGGTAAACAATTACAAATGTCAGTTTCAAGTGTTTATATATATATATATAAATACTGTCTATGAGACTATTGGGGTTGGTTTCAGAATCAGCTGTCATATAAAAGGTGCTCAAGACATATTTGCTGACTGGATGAATGAGTGAGTGAGGGTCTGAAATAAATATTAAATAAATGAAATGGTAAATGAATGAGTCGTTATGCAGAGATTCCTACGGAAAGAAGAGCAAGTCCAGAAGAAAAGATTTAAAAAATTTTTTTCATTCTACTTCCTTCTGGGATAACCAACCTGGTTCTTTCTCCACAGGGCTGCCTTTCAGTGCAGTGGTCTCTGCCCAAACCACAGACCAAGGAACACCTGGGACCACTAGACAGTTGACACATGACCATTCTTCCCCAGCATCATCCATCAGCTCCGTGGGTAGGTAATAATAAAATAACAATAATAATTAATAATAATAATAATATATTATAATAAAAACCAGTAACAGGCCGGATGGTGGCTCACACCTGTAATTCCAGCACTTTGGGAGGCCGAGGCGGGCAGATCACAAGGTCTAGAGATTGAGACCATTCTGGCCAACGCAGTGAAACCCCGTCTCTACTAAAAATACAAAAATTAGGCAGGTGTGGTGGTGGGCGCCTGTAGTCCCAGCTGCTTGGGAGGCTGAGGCAGGAGAATTGCTTGAACCTGGGAGGCAGAGGTTGCAGTGAGCTGAGATCACGCCACTGCTCTCCAGCCTGGGTGACAGAGCAAGACTCTGTCTCAAAACAAACATACAAACAAAAAACAAAAAAAAAGAAAAGAAAAGAAAACAACAACAACAACAGCAGCAAAACGGTAACAGGAGTTTATTAAGTCCTTGTTCCCTCACACCACATGGTGGATCACATCATTGCATCATCACAACAGCCCTGTGCTGTTATCCCCATCGGGCATGTGAGGCAACAAGGCTCCGAGACGTTAAGTGACTTGACCCAGATCACACAGCGAGTAATTAGGACTTGATTCCCACTGAGTCCACTTCTTCCATTTTCCTTCCACTGTGCATTTTGTTTCCTGCTCTGGGAAGATTGCAATTGATTTGGTTTTAGGAAGGAAAGAAAATTAGTCTTCAAGAGATGATTTGGGCTAGGCACAGTGGCTCACACCTGTAATCCCAGCACTTTGGTAGGCCAAGGTGGGTGGATCACTTGAGGTCAGGAGTTCAAGAACAGCCTGGCCAACATGGGGGAAACCCCGTCTCTACTAAAAATACAAAAACTAGCCAGGTGTAGTGCTGCGAGCCTGTAATCCCAGCTACTTGGGAGGCTTAGACAGGAGAATCATTTGAACCTGGGAGGTGGGAGGTTGCAGTGAGCCAAGATCACACCACTGCACTACAGCTTGGGTGACAGAGTGAGACTCCGTCCCCTGGCCCCCCCAAAAAAGAGAGAGGTGATTTGACTCTGAGGACTGTGTAGGTAGCCTCTGTGTCTTCTGCCTTACTCACAAATATTGGCAGGCTGGCATGGCGGTGCATGCCTGTAGTCCCAGCTACTCAAGAGGCTGAAGGAGAGGATTGATTGAGCCCAGAAGTTGGAGGGTGCAGTGAACTATGATTGCACCATTGCACTACAGCCTGGTTGAGAGAGAAAGACCCTGTCCCAGAAACAAAAAACAAAAAACAGGCCAAGCACAGTGGCTCACGCCTATAATCCCAGCACTTTGGGAAGCTGAGGCAGAAGGATCACTTGAGCCCAGGAATTTGAGATTAGTCTGGGTACCATGGTGAAACCCCATCTCCGTAAAAAATATATATATATATTAGTTGGGCGTGGTGGCATGCACCTATAGTTCCAGCTACTCGGGAGGCTGAGGCAGGCAGATTGCTTGAGCCTAGAAGTTGGAGGCTGCAGTGAGCCACAATTGCACCGCTGCACTACAGCCTGGGCAACAGAGCAAGACTCTACCCCAAAAGGAAAAAAAAAAAAAAGAACAACCACTGGCTTCCTCAGGAGTAGGCAGGAGAGACAGCCCGGTCCTCATCCTCCCTCCGACTCTCTCATCTACTCACTCACCTTCTCTCTCCATATCCACAGTGTCCTAGAGGCAGATGGCATTGATGGGGCCGCTGTGAGTGTGGCCACCAACCCTGTCATGTAAACAGGGAGGTTTCCCATTGCTGGGAGATGATTCCCCAGGTGTCTCCTTAGGGGAAACCAGCCCAGGCAGGGAGAGGGGGTTCAAGGCAGGAGCCCCGTCGAGGTTCTTCCTGCTGCCTCTTGCTCCTTGCCTCTGGGTGAAAGGTCCTCCCTTTCCTAGGAGTCTAGTTCTGTTCTCTGTATTTTTCGAGACAGAATCTTGCTCTGTCGCCCAGGCTGGAGTGCAGTGGTGTGATCTCGACTCACTTGCAACTTCCGCCTCCTGGGCTCAAGCAATTCTTCTGCCTCAGCCTCTCGAGTAGCTGGGATTACAGGCGTGCATCACCACACCAGGTTAAGTTTTGTATTTTTAGTAGCAACAGGGTTTCACCATGTTGGTCAGGCTGGTCTCGAACTCCTGACCTCAAGTGATCTGCCTGCCTCGGCCTCCCAAAGTGCTGGGATTACAGGCGTGAGCCACCGTGCCGGACCTTGTATTGGCATGATGACTTTATAAGCAGCAAAACAGAGCAGTTAACAGAGGAGACACTGGTATTGGACCGCTTGGGTTCAAATCCCACCTTTGCTACTTTCTAGATAAATAAGGAAACCTCTCTGAGCCTCCAGTGTCTTGGGAATAAATGCCCTATGTGACTGCGTAACTGTAAAATCTGAATTAAATTAGATGATGCCTCCAAATGGTGGTTATCAACTGAATGTGATTTTTGTCTCCCAGGAGACATTTGTCATATCTGGAGACATTTTTGGTTGTCAGAAATAGGGGGGTGGGTGCCAGTGACACACAGCAAAGCCCCTCTTCCTACCCCTGGTGAAAGCTGGAATTGTTTCAATGTGCATCCTATGTGAATGTAACTTACATTAGCTAGTTAAGTGTGACTGCTGAAGGAGGGAGAGATTATTCACCAGATGAGCACCGTAAGATGTGAAATCCATTTAGGTGGCTGCTACAAAAACAAGCAAAGCAACACAGAAAAACAGAAAAATACTATAACAAATGCAGCTGAGGATGTGCAGAAATTAGAACACTTGTGCACCGTGTGGGGGGAATGCAAATGGTGCCACAACTGTGGAAAAGAGGATGATGCTTCTTAAAAAAACAAACAAAACAAAATAGAAATAGAATTACCAGATGATCCAGCCATCCTACTTCTGGGTATATATTCAAAATAATTGAAAGCAGAGACTCAAGCAGGTATTTATACACCAGTGCTCACAGCAGCATTATTTACAATGCCCCAAATGTGGAAACCATTCAAATGTCCATTGGCAGATAAATGGATTTAAAAAGACGTGTTCCATCCCCACAATGGATTTTTTTTTTTTTTTTTTTTTGAGATGGAGTCTCACTCTGTCACCCAGGCTGGAGTGCAATGGCGTCATCTCAGCTCACTGCAAGCTCCACCTCCTGGCTTCAAGCGATCCTCCCATCTTAGCCTCCTGAGTAGCTGGGATTATAGGGCACCACCACGCCCAGTTAATTTTTTTGTGTGTGTATATATGTATGTGTGTGTGTGTGTGTGTGTGTATATATATATATATATATATATATATTTTTTTTTTTTTTTTTTGAGACAGAGTCTCGCTTTGTTGCCCAGGCTGGAGTGCAATGGCGAGATCTCGGCTTACTGCAATCTCTGCCTCCTGGGTTCAAGTGATTCTCGTGTCTCAGCCTTCCGAGTAGATGGGGTTACAGGTGTCTGCCACCATGCTCGGCTAATTTTTTTATTTTTGTAGAGACAGAGTTTCACTATGTTGACCAGGCTGATCTTGAACTCCTGACCTCAGGTGATCTGTCCGCCTTGGCCTCCCAAAATGCTGGGATTACAGGCATGAGCCACCATGCCCAGCCTAATTTGGGCTTTCACCATGTTGGCCAGGCTGGTCTCGAACTCCTGACCTCAAGTGATCTGCCCGCCTCAGCCTCACAAAGTGCTGGGATTGCAGGTGTGAGCCACTGCACCTGGCCCCCACAATGGAATATTATTCAGCCTTAAAAAGGAAGGATGTTGTGACACATGCTACAGTGTGGGTGAACCTTGAGGACAGTGTGCTAAGTGAAATAAGGCAGTCACCAAAAGACACATACTATATGATTCCACTATGTAAGGTTCCTAGAGTCATCATATTCGTAAAGCCAGAAAGCAGAATAATGGGTGCTAGGGGCTGGGGAGGGGCAATGGGGAGCATAGTCCTTCCTATTTCTGTTCAGTTCCTCAAACTAGAGAAACAACAACCCTGACTCCATACATACAGGGCCCACCTACCCACAGGAAGTGGGGCAGAGACATCTCCTAGTGTGGTGCTGATTGACAGAAGTACCCCATTTTCTGCCTCTCCAGAGGTTCAGCTGCCCTTTCAGCCTCCACTTGTAACTATCTTCATGAGTATTGCCTTTCCGTCTCCCTAGAAAATCATCTAGGGCTACCTGCCCTTGGGAATGGCTTTCCAAATTTCTTTCTTTCTTTCTTTTTTTTTTTTTTTGAGATGGAGTTTCACTCTTGTTGCCCAGGCTGCAGTGCAATGGCTCGATCTCGGCTCACCGCAAACTTGGCCTCCCAGGTTCAAACAATTCTCCTGCTCCAGCCTCCCAAGTAGCTGGGGTTACAGGCATGCGCTGCCACATCTGGCTAATTTTGTATTTTTAGTAGAGATGGGGTTTCTCCATGTTGGTCAGGCCGGTCTTGAACTCCCGACCTCAGGTGATCCACACACCTCAGCCTCCCAAAGTGCTGGGATTACAGGTGTGGGGCACCACGCCCAGCCATAAATTTCAAGACTCCCCTAAGTATTACTACTAGTCTTGTTCAGCAATGTGCCATGCCTTCACCCTTTTCCCCTCCTGCACGAGATGTCCCTATGATACAGCTTGCCACCTAAATTCTAGGAAACATCGGGTACTGTAGAATTTTCAAAGATAGAAAAGATTTAGCTGAGGTCAGACGTGGTGGCTGACGCCTGTAATCCCAACACTTTGGGAAGCCGAGGAGGGAGGATTGCTTGAGCACAGGAGTTCGCGACCACTTTAGCAACATAGCAAGACTGCATCTCTACAATGAAAAAAAAAAAAAATTAGCCAGGCATGGTGTTGCATGCCTGTAGTCCCAGCTACTCAGGAGGCCGAGATGGGAGGATTGCTTGAGCCCAAGAGATCGGGGCTGCAGTGAGCTATGATCACACCACTGCCCTCAAGCCTGGGTGACAGAGCAAGACCCTGTTTCAAAATAGAAGATTCAGCTAAGCACTAAGAATGTGTGAGGACCCAAGGTAAAACATCACCTGAACTACTTGATATGGACAAGGCTATGACTAGGTCGTGAAATATCACTGTCTGTAGAACCTTTGGAATGCCTCTAAACAAACAGGAAACGTCCTTTTCTATTTCCAAATAGTTCAAGTATTAGGTGACCAAAGTAACCAAATAGACCGAGATTCTTTTAGCTACGTAAATAATAACTAAATCTGATATATACAAGAAGAGAAACTAAAAGGATTGGCCAGCAGGGGGCACTTGTGCCTTCCTCGTGTGGTGCAGCATCGCTAAAGACTACTAATGTTAAATCCTAACTCTGGGCCTAGCGCAGTGGCTCAGGCCTGTCACCCCAGCACTTTGGGAGGCCAAGGCAGGCAATCACCTGAGGTCAGGAGTTCAAGACCAGCCTGGCCAACGTGGTGAAGCCCCGTCTATATTAAAAATACAAAAATTAGGCCGGGTGCGGTGGCTCACACCTGTAATCCCAGTCCCAGCACTTTGGGAGGCCGAGGTGGGCAGATCACGAGGTCAGGAGATAGAGGCCATCCTGGCTAACATGGTGAAACACCATCTCTACTAAAAATACAAAAAAAAAAAAAAAAAAAATTAGCTGGGTGTGGTGGCGGGCACCTGTAGTCCCAGCTACTCAGGAGGCTGAGGCAGGAGAATGACGTTAACCCAGGAGGTGGAGCTTGCAGTGAGCCGAGATCGCACCACCGCACTCCAGCCTGGGCGACAGAGTGAGACTCCATTTCAAAAAAAAAAATTAGCCAGCTGTGGTGGTGTGTGCCTGTAATCCCAGCTACTTGGGAGGCTGAGGCAGGAGAATTACTTGAACCCAGGAAGTGGAGGTTGCAGTGAGCCGAGATCGTGCCACTGCACTCCTGCCTGGGTGACAGAAAAAGACTTCATGTCAAATAAATAAAATAAAATAATAAATCTTAACTCTGGCTGTGTGTGATGTGTGGTGGCTAGTGCCTGTAATCCCAGTGCTTTGGGAGGCTGAGGCAGAAGGATCACTTGAGGCCAGGAGTTCGAGACCAGTCTGGACAACATAGTGAGACCTCATCTCTACTCAAAATTGAAAAAAATTCACTGGGCATAGTAGCACCCACCTGTAGTCCCAGCTACTTGAGAGGCTGAGGCAGAAGGATCACTTGAGCCCAGGAGTTCGAGGCTATGGTGAGCTAGGATCGCACCACTGCACTCCAGCCTGGGCAACAGAGCAAGACTCCATCCCTAAAAACAACGTATTAACTTCATATCATAGTGTGATATGAAGATACTCTGAGAGAGAGAGAGAGGATCATTAAGACATGATACACTGAGACATTCTATCCTGCACACAGTAAGAATCTGTTAAAAAGTTTGAAGGGAAGAATTGAGATCGTCAGTGTTTATTTGAGGAAATTGTCTGTGGTTGCACCATCCTTTCCTTTCTCTCCCTGAGATTTGGTCTTCTCAATCAGAAGGGTTGCACAATTCCCCCAACCCCCATACATATGGCAGCTCTTCTAGACACAGGTTTTCCCAGAAGTGCAGGGACCCCAGCCATATCTCCCACCCTGAGAAATTTTGGAGGTTCAGGGAGCTCAGAAGCTCTGCAGAGGCCACCCTCTCTGAGGGGATTGTTCTTAGACTTCCATCCAGAGGCAAGTGTTGACCTGTCCGTGCTGAAACCCACAGGCCTTCCTGGGTCATCTTCTCTCACCCACTCCTTGATGACAGGGAGCAGGAGCAGTAAAGTCACACCGGAAATGGATTCAGGACTGACAGGAGCCACCTTGTCACATAAGACATCTATAGGTGCAATCATGATGACGGAACATACTCTGCCCTTTACTTCCCCAGCTAAGACCTTTGCCAGTCCTGCATCTTCGGTTGTGGGAAGAATCACCCGGTCCATGGGGGCGATGTCCTCTGCTCTCCCTGAGTCAACCTCTAGAGGAATTACACACTCCGAGCAAAGAACCAGCCCATCGCTGAGTCCCCAGGTCAATGCAACTCCCTCTGGGAACTCTCCTGCTACAAGCGTGGTTTCAGGATTGAGTTCCCCAAGAACCAGGACCAGTTCCACAGAAGGAAATTTTACCAAAGAATCATCTACCTACACACTCGCTGTAGAGACCACAAGTGGCCCAGTCACTGAGAAGTACACAGTCCCCACTGAGACCTCAACAACTGAAGGTGACAGCACAGGGACACCCTGGGGCACAAGATATATCCCTGCAAAAATCACATCTCCAATGAAAACATTTGCAGATTCAACTGCAACCAAGGAAAATGTCCCAGTGTCTACGACTCCAGCTGAGTCCACAGTTACTGACTCACATACTGCGGGAAGGACAACCCCATCCTTTGGGACAGTTTATTCTTCCTTCCTTGACTTATCGTCTAGAGGGACCCCAAATTCCAGAGGTGGAACAAGCCTGGAACTGACTCCATCAACCACTGGATATCTCTTCTCTTCTCCTGAACCTGGCTCCGCAGGACACAGCAGAATAAGTACCAGTGCGTCTTTGTCATCATCTGCTTCAGTTCTCGATAATAAAATATCAGAGACCGGCATATTCTCAGGCCAGAGTATCACTTCCCCTCTGTCTCCTGGGGTGCCCGAGGCCAGAGTCAGCACAATGCCCAACTCAGCTATCCCTTTTTCCATGACACTAAGCAATGCAGAAACAAGTGCTGAAAAGGTCAGAAGTACAATTTCCTCTCTGGGGACTCCATCTACATCCACAGAGCAGACAGCAGACACTATCCTTACCTTCCGTGCCTTCGCTGAGACCACGGATACACCTGGCACCCACATAGCCAAGACTTTGGCTTCAGAATGGTCAGGGAGTCCAGGTACCCTCGGTGGCACCAGCACTTCAGCGCTGACAACCACATCTCCATCTACCACTTTAGTCTCAGAGGAGACCAACACCCATCACTCCATGAGTGGAAAGGAAACAGAAGGAACTTTGAATACATCTATGACTCCACTTGAGACCTCTGCTCCTGGAGAAGAGACTGAAATGACTGCCACCTTGGTCCCCACCCCAGGCTTTACTACTCTTTACAGCAAAATCAGTAGTCCATCTCAGGTGTCTTCATCACACCCAACAAGAGAGCTCAGAACCGCAGGCAGCAACTCTGGGAGGCAGAGTTCCAGTATAGCTGCCCACAGGAGCTCTGACATCCTGAAGGCAACCACTTCCAGCACCTCAACAGCATCATCATGGACCAGTGAAAGCACAGCTCAGCAATTTAGTGAACCCCAGCACACACAGTGGGTGGAGACAAGTCCTAGCATGAAAACAGAGAGACCCCCAGCATCAACCAGTGTGGCAGCCCCTGCCACCACTTCTCCTGTTCCCTCAGTGGTCTCTGGCTTCACCACCCTGAAGACTAGCTCCACTAAAGGCATTTGGCTTAAAGAAACATCTGCAGACACACTCATCGGAGAATCCACAGCTGGCCCAACCACCTATCAGTTTGCTGTTCCCACTGGGATTTCAATGACAGGAGGCAGCATCACAAGGGGAAGGCAGGGCACAACCCACCCACTCAACAGAGCCACAGCATTATCTGAGACATCCACAGATTTGACTCTGGCCATGAACGGTGTCCCAATCTCCATGTCTCCAGCAGTGAGCAAGACGGCTGCTGGCTCAAGTCCTCCAGGAGGGACAAATCCATCATATACAATGGTTTCTTCTGTCATCCCTGAGATGTCATCTCTAGAGTCCCCAGCTTCTAGGGAAGGAACCAGCCTGGGACTGACTCCATTAAACACTAGACATCCCTCCTCTTCCCCTGAACCAGACTCTGCAGGACATACCAAGATAAGCACCAGCATTCCTCTGTTGTCATCTGCTCCAGTTCTTGAGGATAAAGTGTCAGTGACCAGCACATTCTCACACCACAGAATCACCTCATCTGTGACCACAGGGACTCCTGAAATCTCAGCAAAGACAAAGCCCAGCTCAGCCATTCTTTTCTCCATGACCCTAAGTAATGCAGCAACAAGTCCTGAAAGAGTCAGAAATGCAACTTCCCCTCTGACTTATCCATCTGCATCAGGGAAAGGGACAGCAGGGAGTGTCCTCACCCTCAGCACCTCTGCTGAGACTACAGACTCACCTAGCATCCACCCAACGGGGACACTGGCTTCAGAATGGTCAGAGAGTCCTAGCACTCTCAGCCTCCCAAGTGTCTCTGGAGTGAAAACCACATTTTCTTCATCTGCTCCTTCCACTCATCTATTTACCGGTGGAGAAGAAACAGAGGAAACTTTGAATCCATCTGTGTCTCAACCTGAGACTTCTGTTTCCAGAGTAAGGACCACTTTGGCCAGCACCTCTGTCCCCACCCCAGTATTCCCCACCATGGACACCTGGACTACACGTTCAGCTCAGTTCTCTTCATCCCACCTAGTGAGTGAACTCAGAACCACGAGCAGTACCTCAGCTACAAACTCAACCAGTTCAGCGCTTCCTAAAATATCTCACCTCTCTGGGACAGCAGCAATGTCACAGACCAATACAGGCATGTTTAATGACTCTGCTGCACCCCAAAGCACAACCTGGCCAGAGACTAGTCCCAGATTCAAGACAGGGTTACCTTCAGCAACAACCACTGTTTCAACTTCTGCCACTTCTTTCTCTGCTACTGAAGTGGTCTCTAAATTCACTTCTCCAGCAACTGGTTCCACAGAAGCAACTTCTATGAGGGAACCATCAACAACCATCCTCACAACAGAGACCACGAGTGGCCCAGGCACTATGGCTATGGCTTCTACCAACATCCCAATTGGAAAGGGCGACATTACTGAAGGAACATTGGACACAACCCATCTGTCCATTGGAACCACAACTTCCTCTGAGACATCTACAGATTTTACCATGGCCAAAGAAAGTGTCTCAATGTCAGTATCTCCATCTCAGTCCATGGATGCTGTTGGCTCAAGCACTCCAGCAAAGACAAGCCAATTGGTTGGCACGTTTTCTGATGATGTCTATCATTTAACATCTGGAGCAATTCCAATACCTAGAGATGGAACCAGTTCAGCTCTGACTCCACAGATGACTGCAACTCACCCTCCATCTCCTGGGCCTGGCTCTGCTAGCAGCACCTGGCTTGGCATCTTGTCCTCATCTTCTTCTCCTACTCCCAAAGTCACAATGAGCTCCACATTTTCAACCCAGAGAGTCACCACAAGCATGATAATGGACACAGTTGAAACTAGTGAATGGAACACACCCAACTTACCTTCCATGACTTCCTTGACACCGAGTAATATTCCAACAAGTGGTGCAGTAGGAAAAAGCACCCTGGTTCCCTTGGACACTCCATCTCCAGCCACATCAATGGAGGCATCAGAAGGGGGACTCCCGACCCTGAGCACCTACCCTGAATCAGCAAACACACCCAGCATCCGCCTCAGAACACACGCTAGTTCAGAAAGTCCAAGCACCATCAACCTTACCATAACTTCAGTAGTAAAAACTGGCTCTTACACACCTCTCGCCTTCCCCTCAATAGAAAGCCACATTCATGTATCAACAGCCAGAATGGAGACAAATGAAATTGCTTACTCTTCTGGGTCTTCACCTGAGATGACAGCTCCTGGAGAGACTAACACTGGTAGTACCTGGGCCCCCACCACCTACATCACCACTATGAATCCTAAGGATACAAGTTCAGCTCAGGTCTCTACACCCCACTCAGTGAGGACACTCAGAACCACAGAAAACCATCCAAAGACAGAGTCCACCACCCCAGCTGCTTACTCTGGAAGTCCTAAAATCTCAAGTTCACCCGATCTCACCAGTCTGATCACAAAAGCATGGACCATCACAGACACAATTGAACACTCCACTCAGTTACATTACACAAATTTGGCAGAAAAACCATCTGGATTTGAGACACAGTCAACTCCAGGACCTGTCTCTGTAGTAATCCCTACCTCCCCTACCACTGGAAGCAGCACATTAGAACTGACTTCTGATGTCCCAGGGGAACCCGTGGTCCTCACTACCAGTGAGCAGACCGCAATCACTCTCCCCATGGCAACATGGCTGAGTACTAGTTTGACAGAGGAAATGCCTTCAACAGACCTTGATATTTCAAGTCCAAGTTCACTCATGAGTACATTTGCTATTTTTCCACCTATGTCCACACCTTCTCATGAACTTTCAAAGTCAGAGGCAGATACCAGTGCCATTGGAAATACAGATTCAACCACATGGGATCAGCACCTAGGAATCAGGAGTTTGGGCACAACTGGGGACTTAACAACTGTTCCTATCACCCCACTGTCAACCACGTGGACCAGTGTGATTGAACACTCAACACAAGCACAGGACACCCGTTCTGCAATGATGAGTCCTACTCATGTGACACAATCACTCAAAGATCAAACATCTTTACCAGCCTCAGCATCCCCTCCCCATGTTACTGAAGTCTACCCTGAGCTCGGGACACAAAGGAGAAGCTCCTCTGAGGCAACCACTTTTTGGAAACCATCTACAGACACACTCTCCAGAGAGATTGAGACTGGCCCAACAAACGTTCAATCCACTCCACCCATGGACAACACAACAGGGAGCAGTAGTAGTGGAGTCACCCTGGGCACAGCCCACCTTCCCATAGGAACATCATCCCCAGCTGAGACATCCACAAACATAGCACTGGAAAGAGGAAGTTCTACAGCCACTGTCTCCATGGCTGGGACTGTGGGAATCCTAGTTACTAGTGCTCCAGGAAGAAGCATCAACCAGTCATTAGGAAGAGTTTCCTCTGTCCCTTCTGAGTCAACTACTGAAGGAGTCACAGATTCTAGTAAGGGAAGCAGTCCAAGGCTGAACACACAGGGAAATACAACTCCCTCCTCCTCTCTTGAGCCCAGCTCTGCTGAAGGAAGCCAGATGAGCACAAGCATCCCTCTACCCTCATCTCCTCCAACTCCTGATGTGGAATTCATAGGGGGCAGTACATTTTGGACCAAGGAGGTTACCACAGTTATGACCTCAGACATCTCCAAGTCTTCATCAAGGACAGAGGCCAGCTCAGTTACCCTTATGTCCACAGCTTTGGGAAGCACTGAAAATACAAAAAAACTCAGAACTGCCTCTATGGATCTTCCATCTCCAACTCCATCAAAGGAGGTGACACCATGGAGTTCTCTCACACTCAGTAACACCCCCAAGACCACAGATTCATCTGACCTCAGCCATGGGGTGCACACCAGCTCTACAGGGACTTTGGCCACTGACAGGCTATTGAATCCTGGTGTCACTAGAGCCTTCAGATTAGAAAACAGCCCCAGTACCTCTTCTGAGTCCCTGTCTGTGGGAACCAGCACTCACACATCCATGATTTACACAGAGAAGAGTGAAGTGCCTTCTTCAATACGTCCCCAACCTGAGACCTCAGCTCCTGAAGCAGAGACCACTTTGACTTCCACTCCTGGAAACAAGGCCACAAGCTTAACATTGCCTTTTTCCTCCCTTCCTGTGGAGGAAGTCATTTCTACAGGCATAACCTCAGGACTAGACATCAACTCAGCACCCATGACACATTCTCCCATCATCCCACCAACAATTGCACGGACCAGTACAGGCACAATTGAACAGTTCACTCAACCACTACAGGCAGTTTCTTCAGAAAAAGTTTCTGGGCAGACACAGTCAACTCCATATGTCAATGCTGTGGCAGTGTCTGCTTCCCCTGCCCATGAGAACTCAGTCTCTTCTGGAAGCAGCACATCCATTCCATATTCCTCAGCCTCACTTGAATCCTTGGATTCCACAATCAGTACTAGTTTATCTGAGGCATTGTCCTCAGCTCATTCTGGGGTTTCAAACCCAGGTTCAGCTATGACTGAATTTCCACTCTTTTCAGCTGCATCCACATCTGCTGCTAAGCAAAGAAATCCAGAAACTGAGACCTATGGCCCCGAGAATACAGCCCCAAGTACTTTGAACACTGATGCATCCTCAGGCACAGGTCTTTCTGAGACTTCTGTGGGGGCAAGCATCAGCTCTGAAGTCCTTCTTCCAGTGACCATAACTTCCAGATCAGATGTTTCTGGCCTTATGTCTGAGAGTACTGCTAACCTGAGTTTAGGCACAGCCTCTTCAGCAGGGACCAAGTTAACTAGGACAATATCCCTGCCCACTTCAGAATCTTTGGTTTCCTTTAGAATGAACAAGGATCCACAGACAGTGTCAATCCCTTTGGGGTCCCGTCCAACTATTAATACAGAAACAAGCTTCCCAGTAAACAGTGCAGGTTCACCTGGCTTGTCCACAGTAGCATCAGATGTAATTGACACACCTTCAGATGGGGCTGAAAGTATTCCCACTGTCTCCTTTTCCCCCTCCCCTGATAATGAAGTGACAACTATCTCACATTTCCCAGAAAAGACAACTCATTCATTTAGAACCATTTCATCTCTCACTCCTGAGTTGACTTCAAGAGTGACACCTACTCCTGGGGATTGGACCAGTTCAGCTATGTCCACAAAGCCCACAGAAGCCAGTTCGTTCATTACACTGGGAGAGAGAATGACAATCACCTCTGCTGCTCCAACCACTTCCCCCATAGTTCTCACTGTTAGTTTCACAGAGACCAGCACAGTTTCACTGGATAATGAAACTACAGTAAAAACTTCAGATATCCTTGAGGCACGGACAACAAATGAGCTCCCCTCAGACAGCAGTTCTTCTTCTGATCTGATCAACACCTCCATAGCTTCTTCAACTATGGATGTCACTAAAACAGCCTCCATCAGTCCTGTTAGCATCTCAGGAAGGACAGCAAGTTCCTCTCCTTCTCTCTTCTCTTCGGATAGATCCGAGGTTCCCACATCTATAACAGAGACAAATACAGCCACCTCTCCATCTGTTTCCAGTAACACATATTCTCTTGATAGGGGCTCCAATGTGGATGGCATGCCATCCACTTTACTACCCTTTACAATCACCCACCCTGTCAAGACAAGCTCGGCCCTGTTAACCTGGTCTAGACCAGTAGGAACTTTCAGCACCATGGTCAGCACTGACACTGCCGCCGGAGAAAATCCTACCTCTAGCAATTCTGTGGTGACTTCTGTTCCAGCACTAGGTATATGGACCAGTGTAGGCAGTACTACTGACTTACCTGCCATGGGCTCTCTCAAGACAAGTCCTGCAGGAGAGACACACTCACTTCCAGCATCAACTATTGAACCAGCCACTGCCTTCACTCCCCATCTCTCAGCGACAGTGGTCACTGGATCCAGTGCTACATCAGAAGCCAGTCTTCTCACTATGACTGAAAGCAAAACCATTCATTCTTCATCACAGACCCCAACTACAGCCACCTCTGGAGCAAGCTGGGAAACTTCAGCTACTCCTGAGAGCCTTTTGGCAGTCACTGAGACTTCAGACACAACACTCACCTCAAAGATTTCAGTGACAGATACCATCTTGTTTTCAACTGTGTCCACACCACCTTCTAAACTTCCAAGTACAGGAATTCTCTCTGGACCCTCCTTCCCTACTTTACTCCCGGACACTCCAGCCATCCCACTCACCACCACTGAGCCAACAAGTTCATTAGCTACATCCTTTGATTCCACCCCACTGGTGACTATAGATTCGGATAGACTTGGCACAGTCCCAGAGACTACCCCGACCATGTCAGAGACCTCAAATGGAGATGTACTGGTTCTTAAGACAGTAAGTAACCCAGATAGGAGCATCCCTGGAATCACTATCCAAGGGGTAGCAGAAAGTCCACTCCATCCTTCTTCCGCTTCCCCCTCTAAGATTGTTGCTCCACAGAACACAACCTATGAAGGTTCGGCCACCATGGCACTTTCTACTTTGCCTGCAGGAACTACCAGTTCTCTTGCATTTGGTCAGAGTGCTGACACCTCAGAGACAATGGCTTTGGTGAACTCATCAGCTGGGCTTGAGAGGGCATCTGTGACGCCACTAACCACAGGAAGCCAGGGTTTGGCCAGCTCTGGAGGAGTCAGAAGTGGGTCCACTCACTCAACTGTAACCAAAACATTTTCTTCTCTCCCTCTGACCATGAACCCAGGTGAGGTTACAGCCATGTCTGAAATCACCATTAACAGACTGACAGCTACTCAATCAACAGCACCCAAAGGGATACCTGTGAAGCCTACCAGTGCTGAGTCAGGGCTCCTAACACCTGTCTCTGCCTCCTCAGGCCCATCAAAGGCCTTTTCATCACTGACTACAGCTCCCACAACTTGGAGGATCCCACAGTCCACCTTGACCTTTGAGTTTTTTGAGGTTCCAAGTTTAGATACTAAGTCTGCTTCTTTACCAACTTCTAGACAGTCCCTGAACACCATTCCAGACTCAGATGCAAGCACAGTATCTTCCTCACTGTCCAAGTCTCCAGAAAAAAACACAAGGGCAGGGATGATGACTTCCACAAAGGCCATAAGTGTAAGCTCAGTTCAATCAACAGGTTTTACTGAAATCCCTGAGGAATCTGCCTCCCCTTCTATGGCAGGACATGAACCCAGAGTTCCCACTCCAGGAACAGGGGACCCTATATATGCCTCAGAGAGCATGTCTTATCCAGACCTGAGCAAGGCATCATCAGCTATGACATCGACCCCTCTTGCATCAAAACTCACAACTCTCTTCAGCACAGGTCAAGCAGCAAGGTCTGGTTCTAGTTCCTCTCCCATAAGCCTATCCACTGAGAAAGAAACCAGCTTTCTTTCCCCCACTGCATCCACCTCCAGAAAAACTTCACTCTTTCTTGGGCCCTCTGTGGCAAGACAGCCCAACACATTGGTGCATCTTCAGACTTCAGCTCTGACACTTTCTCCAACATCCACTCTAAATATGTCCCAGGAGGAGCCTCCTGAGATAACCTCAAGCCAGACCACTACAGAAGAAGAGAGAACAACAGCTGAAACACAGACCTTAACCTTCACACCATCTGAGACCCCGACATCCTTGTTACCTGTCTCTTCTCCCACAGAACCCACAGCCAGAAGAAAGGGTTCTCCAGAAATATGGGCAAGCTCTATTTCAGTTCCTGCCAAGACCTCCTTGCTTGAAAGTAAGAATACCCTGCTCCTTCCCCAAGTGTGCTGGGGATGAATCTGGAAATAAACTATATCTTTTTAAATTTTTTAAACTTTTATATTTGAAAATATAAATATTTTAGGTTCAGGGAACATGTGCAGGTTTGTTATATAGATAAATTGCATGTCATGGGGGCTTGGGGTACAGATTACATCATCAGTCAGGTAATAAGCCTAGTACCTGATTGGTAGATTTTTTTTTATCCTCTCCTTCCTCCCAGTCTCCACCCTCAAGTACACGTCTCCATGTGTACTCAAGGTTTAGTTCCCACTTATAAGTGAGAACATGTGGTATTTGTAAACTACATTTTTATTTTTGCTAACCTTGAACTGAAATTTAGCATTTGTTTTATTGATGAGTAGAGGTAACAAAACAAACCACATTAATCCTAGCAGTGCCTGTGCCTTTGCTCACAGCAGAAATTCCAGACACTTTCATATCCTATGACAGTTGTTGCAAGTACTTTTAAATATCATGTATGACTTTATTCATAATTATGGTGATTATTAGGCTTTTCAATATATCTTACTTAACGAGTTAGTAAAAGAAGTGCCTGTATTATTATATTACATTTGTTTATTAAGATTTTGATAACATTTCAATATAATCATTTCCTTCATTTTCTAAATTTTAGATTCAGGGGTATATATGCAGGTTTGTTATGTGGATAGACTGCATAATGGTGAGGTTTGGCTTCCGGTGAATCCATCATCTAAATAGTGAATGTTGTCCCAAGAAGTAGTTTTTCAATCCTCACTTCACTCTCAGCCTCCTCTGTTTTGGAGTCCCAGTGTCTATTGTTTCTATCTTTATATCCACATGTACCTATTATTTAGCTCCCACTTATAAATGAGAACGTGCAGTATTTAATTTTCTGTTTTTGAGTTATTTTGCTTAGCTTAATGGCCTTCAGCTCCATCCATGTTGCTTTATAGAACATGATTTCATTCTTTTTCATGGCTGTGTAGTACTCCAAGGTGTATGTGTACCAGATTTTCTTTATTCACAATGATTTTGTTTGTAATTGAATATTTTATATTGTTATTTTATGTTTTATTCTACATTTTTATTTTAATTTATAAAGGAATTCATATAGCTCACAAGCTTGTCAAAGGGACCTATAATAAAAAGAGGTTAAGAATCTATGCTCTAAACAGAATGTTACTCCATTTTATTTCTTTTATTTTAAAGAGACAGTCTCACTCTCTCATCCAGGCTGGAGTGCAGTGGAGCGATCATAGCTCACTGGAATCCTGAACTCTTGGGCACAAGCAATTCTCCTACTTCATCCTCCAGGGGAGCTGGGACTACAGGTGCACGTCACCATGCCCAGCTAATTTTAAAAATCGTTTTGTAGAGATGGTGTCTTGCTATCCTACCCAGGCTGGTCTCAAACTCCCGGGCTCAGGTGATCCTCCCACTTTGATCTACCAAAGTGTTCACATTACAGGGGCGAGCCACTGTGCCTGGCCACTTGTCACATTTTTATTTGTGATTACTTATAAAATGAACCCCTTCCCATCTGAGATCTGTCAGTCTTTCTTGTGACGGTGCCTAGTGTCTGCTTTCTACCATGTCCAGTTAGACTGGGGTTTGATGGGAGGTCACCTGGGCAGCTGTCCAGCTCACTCACTGGGCTCTGGAGCCTCTGAGTTAAAGCAAAATAGAAAGATCAGTCAATGTAAAGAAAGTGCAAACACTGACCTACTGAAGTAATGGATAGCTCAACCTTCCTATTGCCCTTTTCTTTCAGCAACTGATGGAATGCTGGTGCCCACTACAAAGATGTCAAGTCAGGCAGCACAAGGAAATTCCACGTGGCCAGCCCCAGCAGAGAAGATAGGGACCAGTCCAGCAGGTACATATAGATCTTGTTTCTGTTTCTGCTCTGCTAATGTCACTCAAGCCTTTTTTTCTTTTCTTTTCTTCTTTCTTTCTCTCTTTCTCTGTTTCTTTCTTTCCTTTCTGTTTCCCTTTCTTTCTTTCTCTTTCTCCTTCTTTCTTTCTTTCTCTTTCTTTCTTTCTTTCTTTTTCTTTTGAAATTTTTATTTTATTTTTTTTCACCCAAGCCTTAAGGCCACTTTGGGCCACATAGTGACATCCCATCTCTACAAAAAAAAAAATTAATAAGAACAATAAGTTGGGCATCGTGTAGGCCTGTAGTCCCAGCTACTCAAGAGGCTCAGGTGGGAGGATCGTTTGCTGCTAACTAAAAGTGCTACTTATTGATTCTGGGAAGAAAAAATATATAAGGCTTCAGTTTCATTATTTTATAAGTGAATGCTAGCAACTTTTCTTTTCCTTTCTTTCTTTCTCTCTTTCTCTCCTCTCCTCTTCTTTCTCTCTCCTCTCCTCTTCTGTCTCCTTTCTTTTCTTTTCTTTTCTTTCTTCTTTTGTCTTTGATTTTTGAGACCGGGTTTCATTGTGTTACCCAGGCTGGAGTACAGTGGTGTGTACTCACTGCAGTACTCACCGTACTCGCTGCAGCCTCAAATTCCTGGACTCAAGTTATCTTCTCACCTCAGCCTCCTGAGTAGCTGGGCAGCTGTCCAGCTCACTCACTGGGCTCTAGAGCCTCTGCACTATACCCAGTTTACTGGGGTTTTTTTGAATTTTTTTTTTCTTTGGTAGAGATGGGGGTCTCACTATGTGACCCAAGCTGGTCTTAAACTCCTGGCTCCAAGAGATCCTCCCACCTCAGCCTCCCAAAGTGCAGGGATTATAGGTGTGAGCCACTGCACTCAGCCTAGGCAGCATTTTTTTTAAAAAACAGGGTCTCCCTCTATTGCCCAGGCTGGAGTGCAATGACGTGATCATGGCTCACTGCAGCCTCAGCCTCCCCAGTCTCAAGCAATCCTCCAACTTCAGCCTCCCCTAGCAGCTAGAACTGCAGGTGATCATCACCAATTAGCCTGGTTAATTGTGTGTGTGTTTCTTAATTTTTTGATAGAGATAGTTCTCACTATATTGCTTGGGCTGGTCTCAAACTCCTGGGCTCAAGTGATTCGCCCACCTCGGCCTCCCTAAACACTGGGATTACAGGCTTGAGCCACCACACCCGGCATGGACTAGGTTTTAAAATACGTTCCTAGGCTGGGTGCGGTGGCTTATGCTTGTAATCCCAGCACTTAGGGAGGCCGAGGTGGGTGGATCACAAGATCAGGAGTTCGAGACCAGCCTGGACAACATAGTGAAACCCCATCTCTACTGAAAAATACAAAAAATTAGCTGGGTATAGTGGCACACACCTGTAATCCCAACTGTTTGGGAGGCTGAGACAGGAGAATCGCTGGAACCCAGGAGGCAGAGGTTGCACTGAACCGAGATCATGCCATTGCACTCCAGCCTGCATGACAGTGCAACACTCTGTCTGAAAAAAAAAAAGGTTCCTTTGACTTCTTGACACTCTTCTCTGAGGATATTGGTCATTTTTCCCCATAGACGTTACTAACTGAACACTTCTGTTGCTTCAGCTTACTAATTTACATGATCAATAGCCAATTAATTCAGCAGGAGAGAATGCTACAGAGTTGATTCTCTCTGTACTTTCTTCTGCTCCAGAGTGAAGGATCTTTCTAAATGAGAGACCATCACTGTGTTCACAGGAAGGGCACAGGTGAACTTGAGATGGCAAACGCTGCCTTTGTTACTACAGAAGAAGGGATTATGGATTGAAGTCCTTCGCAGGGCCAAGTTGCTTAGAAAAATGTGCAAAAGGGTCCCTAGGAGTGCTCTTGGGACATCACATTTTTCTCACTCCTGTAGCAGGTAGATGTTATCTTCCTGAAGGACAGGGAAAGGATTCAGAGGAAGGAATGAATTTGAAAGAAAATGAAGGTGAAGAGAAAGAATGAGCTCATCTCCCTTATCTTCTTTCTTCTAAAATCCTTAAGTAGCTTTGCAGTGAACTAAGATTTGGGGGAACCTAGAGGAGGCTGAAAGTTGTAAGCTGAAACTGGTTTAGCAAGGGCAAGCTCCAAAGACAAAAGTGGAAATAGTTTAGGTGTAGCCTCTTGCATGGGTGAAGCCCCTGGTTCATCACATCCTCCCTTACACAGAGAGCCCTTTTATATGGGACATGGGGAAAAACTGAGCTAAAGGTGACAGTTTCTCCTGAGCAAGCCAGATGGTCAAATCTCTAACCTCACCATCTCCCTTGAAACGTTTAATGTGTTCCCTGGTGTCCAGAGGCTTAAAATGTGAGAATTAAAAGCTCAACATTTTCTTTCCCAGGGAAGGAGGAAATAGTTTTAATTGAAATCACAGGAGGAAATGAATTATAGTGTCAAACAAAAAAACCTCATCTTCTGTACCACTTGAATATACTCTATTGACTTACTTTCTAATCACAGGCACATCCCTAGGAAGCCCAGAAATGTCTACAGCTCTCAAAATCATGAGCTCCAAGAAACCCAGCATCAGCCCAGAGATCAGGTCCACTGTGAGAATTTCTCCTTGGAAGACTCCAGAAACAACTGTTCCCGTGGAGACCACTGTGGAACCAGTTACCCTTCAGTCCACAGCCCTAGGAAGTGGCAGCACCAGCATCTCTCACCTGCCCACAGGAGCCACATCACCAGCCAAGTCACCAACAGAAAATATGGTGGCTACAGGAAGTGTCTCCCTCTCCCCATCCCCACCTGAGGCTTGGACCAATCTTTATTCTGGAACTCCAGGAGGGACCAGGCAGTCACTGGCCACAATGTTCTCTGTCTCCTTAGAGTCATCAGCTGCTAGAAGCACGACAGGAACTGGTCAGCAAAGCAGTCCAGAATTGATTTTGAACTCTGTGAGCTCAGTCACAAATCAATCCAAACATAAAACCGAGACATGGGTCAGCACCACAGCCATTCCCTCCACGATCCTGAATCACAAGACAATGGCAGCTGAAGAACAGACAAGTCGATCTATGGATGAGGCTTATTCATCAACTAGCTCATGGTCAGATCAGACATCTGGGAGTGACATCACCCTTGGTGCATCTCCTGATGTCACAAAGACATTATACATCACCTCCACAGCACAAACCACCTCACGAGTATCTCTGCCCTCTGGAGACCAAAGCATTACCAGTCTCACCAGTCCCTCAGGAGGAAAAAGAAGCTCTGCATCATCTATCACATCCCCTGTGGAAGTGAGCATCATGGATGTAACCACAGCTCCTACTCCAGGTATCTCCACCACCATCACCACCATGGGAACCAACTCAATCTTGACTGCCACACCCAGCCCCAAAGTGGGTGTGAGTACCATGGACAGCACCCCGGACACAGAGGGGCACACATCTTCTACAGAGCACCCTCCCACCTGGCCCTCCACAGCTGCATCAGATTCCTGGACTGTCACAGACATGGCTTCAAACTTGAAAGTTGCAAGTTCTCCTGGAACAATTTCTACAATGCATACAACTTCATTCTTAGCCTCAAGCACTGAATTGGACTCCATGTCTACTCCCCATGACCTTATAACTGTCATTGGAACCAGCCTGGTCACTCCATCCTCTGATGCTTCAGCTGTAAAGACAGAGACAAGTACCAGTGAAAGAACATTGAATCCTTCAGACACAACTGCATCTACTCCCATCTCAACTTTTTCTCGTGTCCAGAGGATGAGCATCTCAGTTCCTGACATTTTAAGTACAAGTTGGACTCCCAGTAATACAGAAACAGAAGATGTGCCTGTTTCAATGGTTTCTACAGATCATGCTAGTACAACGACTGACTCAAATATGCCGCTGTCCACTTTTCTGTTTGATTCTCTGTCCACTCTTGACTGGGACCCTGGGAGATCGGTGTCATCAGCCACAGCCACTACCTCAGCTCCTCACGGGGCCACAATTCCTCAAGAACTCGCTTTGGAGACCATCATCAGCTCAGCTACCTCGCAGCTGCCCTTCTCTGTAGGGGACTTTACAAGTGTAGTCACACCAGCTGCAATGGTAAGGAGCTCTGGAGTTACTTTTTCAAGACCAGATCTGACAAGCAAAAAGGCAGAGCAGACTTCTATTCAGCTTCCCACCACAATTTCTGCACATCTAGGGCAGGTGCCCAGATCAGCAGCAACAACTCTGGATGTGATCCCACACACAGCAAAAACTCCAGATCCAACTCTTCAGAGACAAGGGCAGAGGGCTCTTACAACAGAGGCAAGAGCTACATCTGACTCCGGGAATGAGAAAGAAAAATCAACCTCAAGTGCACCTTGGATCACTGAGATGATGAATTCTGTCTCACAAGAGACCATCAAGGAGGTTACCAGCTCCTCCAGTGTATTAAGGAGCCTGAATACGCTGGACATAAGCTTGGAATCTGCGACGACTTCATCCCCAAGTTGGAAAAGCAGCCCATATGAGAGAATTGCCCCTTCTGAGTCCACCACAGACAAAGAGGCAATTCACCCTTCTACAAACACAGTAGAGACAACAGCATGGGTCACAAGTTCCGAACATGCTTCTCATTCCACTGTCCCAGCTCACTCAGAATCATCCAAACTCACATCTCCAGTGGTTACTGCCTCCACCAGGGAACAAGCAATAGTTTCTGCATCAGCAACCACAGGGCCAGAGTCTACAAGGACTGGAACAGAGCCTAATTCCTCCTTGACTACTGAACTGAGGGATTTCAGCCCTTACATGGACCCCAGCTCAACCACACAAACAAGTATTATCTCTTCCCCAGGTTCCACTGTGATCACCAAGGGGCCTAGAACAGAAATTACCTCCTCTAAGAGAATATCCAGCTCATTCCTTGCCCAGTCTGTGAGGTCATCAGACAGCCCCTCAGAATCCATCACCAGGCTGTCTAACTTCCCTGCCACTACAGAATCTGGAGGAATGACCCTCACTATGCAAACGAGTCCCCCTGGCGCTACATCACTAAGTGCACCTACTTTGGATACATCAGCCACAGCCTCCTGGACAGGGACTCCACTGGCTATGACTCAGAGATTTACATACTCAGAGAAGACCACTCTCTTTAGCAAAGGTCCTGAGGATACATCACTACCAAGCCCTCCCTCTGTGGAAGAAACCAGCTCTTCCTCTTCTCTGGTACCTATCCATGCCACAACCTCACCTTCCAATATTTTGTTGACATCACAAGGACACAGTCCCTCCTCTACTCCACCTGTGACCTCAGTTGTCTGGTCTGAGACCTCTGGCCTGGGGAAGACCACAGACATGTCGAGGATAAGCTTGGAACCTGGCACCAGTCTACCTCCCAATTTGAGCAGTACAGCAGGTGAGGTGTTATCCACTTATGAAGCCTCCAGAGATACAAAGGCAATTCATCATTCTGCAAACACAGCAGTGACCACTATGGAGGCAACTAGTTCAGAACATTCTCCTGTCCCAGTCCATACAAAGCCATCCAAAGCCACATCTCCATTGATTACCTCCCACATCATGGGGAACATCACTGCTTCCACATCAGTGTTTGGCTCCTCCGAGACCACAAAGATTGAGACAGTGTCTTCTGTGAACCCAGGACTTCAGGAGAGAAGCACATCCCAGGTGGCCAGCTCTGCTACAGAGACAAGCACTGTCATTACCCATGTGTCTAGTGGTGATGCTACTACTCATGTCACAAAGTCACAAGCCACTTTCTCTAGCAGAACATCCATCCCAAGCCCTCATCACTTCAAAACTTCTACCAATACATTTACAAATGTGAGCACCAACCCTTCTACCTCTCTGATAATGGCAGAATCTTCAGGAGTGACCATCACCACCCAGACAGGTCCTACTGGAGCTACAATACAGGGTCCATATCTCTTGGACACACCAAGCATGCCTTACTTGACAGAGACTCCATTGGCTTTGACTCCAGATTTTATGCAATCAGAGAAGACCACTCTCATGAGCAAAGGTCCCAAGGATGTGTCATGGACAAGCCCTCCCTCTGTGGCAGAAACCAGCTCTCCCTCTTCCCTGACACCTATCTTGGTCACAACCTCACCTCCTGCCACTTACACATTACGAGGGCGAAGTACATCCTCTCCTGTTTCTGTGACTTCAGTTCTCACCTCTGGACTGGTGAAGACCACAGATACGTTGAACACAAGCATGAAACCTGTGACCAATTCACCTCAAAGTTTGAACAACACATCAAATGAGATGCTGGCCACTTTGGAAGCCACCACAGACATAGAGACAATTCATCTTTCTATAAACAAAGCAGAGACCAATATGGGGACCACCAGTTCAGCACGTGAACTGCATTCCACTCTCCCAGTCAGCTCAGAACCATCCACAGCCACATCTCCAATGGTTCCTGCCTCTGCTATGGGGGACACTCTTGCTTCTACATCAACACCTCATTCTGAGACCACAGACACTGAGGGAGAGCCAACATCCTCCCTGACGGCTGAACAAAAAGAGAACAGCACCTTCCAGGAGATGAACTCAACTACAGAGTCAAACATCATCCTCTCCAATGTGTCTGTGGGGACTGCTACTGAAGCCTCCAAAGTGGAAGTCCCCTCTTTTGATGCAACATTCATACCAACTCCTGCTCAGTCAACAAAGTTCACAGGTATTTTCTCGGTATCCGGCAGTAGATTTTCAAACTCTCCTCCCATGACAATATCTACTCACATGACCACCACCCAGACAGGGTCCTCTGGAGCTACATCAAAGATTCCACTTGCCTTAGACACATCAACGTTGGAAACCTCAGCAGGGTCTCTATCAGTGGTGACTGAGGGGTTTGCCCCCTCAAAAATAACCACTGCCATGAACAATGATGCCAAGGATGTGTCACAGACAAGCCCTCTCTTTGATGAGGAAGCCAGCTCTCCCTTTTCTCAGGCACCTGTGCTTGTCACAACCTTACCTTCTCCTGTTTCTTTCACGTTGCAATGGCACGGAACCTCCTCTCCTGTGTCTGTGTCCTCAGTTCCTACTTCTTCACTGGTAAAGATCACAGGCAAGGTGGATACAAGCTTAGAAACGGTGACCAGCTCACCTCAAAGTATAAGCAACACTTTGGATGACCTATTGACCACTTCAGCAGCCACCACAGATATAGAGACAATGCACTCTTTCATAAACACAGCAGTGACCAATGTGGGGACCACTAGTTCAGCATTTGAATCACATTCTACTGTCTCAGCTGACCCAGAGCCATCTAAAGTCACATCTCCAAATGTCACCACCTCCACCATGGAAGACACCACAATTTCCAGATCAATACCTAGATCCTCTAAGACTACAAGAATTGAGACTGAGACAACTTCCTCCCTGACTCCTAAACTGAGGGAGACCAGCATCTCCCAGGAGATCACCTCATCCACAGAGACAAGCACTGCTCCTTACAAAGAGCTTACAAACATTAAGACAGAGCCAACATACTTCTTGACTCCTAGACTGAGGGAGACCAGTACCTCTCAGGAGTCCAGCTTTTCCACAGACATGAGTTTTCTACTTTCCAAAGTCCCCACTGGTACTATTACTGAGGTCTCCAGTACAGAGGTCATCTCTTCTAGCAAAATTTCCACCCCAGACCATGATAAGTCTACAATGCCACCTGATACCTTCACAGGAGAGATCTCCAGGGTCTTCACCTCCTCTATTAACACAAAATCTGCAGAGATGACGATCACCACCCAAGCAAGTCCTCCTGGGTCTGCATCACACGGTACCCTTCCCTTGGACACATTAACCACACTTTCCCAGGGAGGGACTCATTCAACTGTGACTCAGGGATTCCCACACTCAGAGGATACCACTACTAGGAGCAGAGGTACTAAAGGCGTGTCATGGCGAAGCTCTCCTTCTGTGGAAGAAACCAGTTCTCCTTCCCTGGTGCCTTTAACTGCAATAACCTCACATTCACCTCTTTTTTCCACATTATCAGGAAGTAGCCCCGCTTCTCCTCTCCCTGTGACTTCTCTTCTCACCTCTGGCAGGAGGAAGACCACGGACATGTTGGACGCACTCTCAGAGCCTGTGACCAGCTCCTTACCAAGTGCAAGTAGCTTCTTAGGTGAGATGCCCACTTCTGAAGCCTCCACAAATACAGAGACAATTCACTTTTCAGAGAACACAGCAGAAACCAATATGAGGACCACCAATTCTATGCATGAACTACATTCCTCTGTCTCAATCCACTCCCAGCCATCCAGACACACACTTCCAAATGTTACTGAGTCTATGATGAAGGACGCTATTGTTTCCACATCAACACCTGGTTCTCCTGAGACTATAAATATTGACAGAGAGTCAACATCCCCCCTGACTCCTGAACTGACAGAGAACGGCACCGCCCTGGTGATGAACTCAACTACAGAGTCAAACATTGTTTTCTCCAGTGTATCCATGGGTGCTGCTACTGAGGTCTCCAGAGCAGAAATCCCCTACTATGATCCTACATTCATGCCAGCTTCTGCTCAGTCAAAGTCCCCAGACATTTCACCTGAAGCCAGCAGCAGACATTCTAACTCGCCTCCCTTGACAATATTTACACACAAGACCATCACCACACAAACAGATCCTCCTGGGGTGACATCTCTTGGCCAACTGACCTTGGACACATCAACCATACCAGCAGGAACCCCATCAGCCAGAGCTCAGGATTTTGTAGACTCAGAAACAACCACAGTCATGAACAATGATCTCAGTGATGTGTCGAAGACAAACCCTTTCTCTGTAGAAGAAGCCAACTCTCTCTCTTCTCAGGCACCTCTCCTTGTGACAACCTCACCTTCTCCTGTAACTTCCACATTGCAAGTGCACAGTACCTCCTCTCTTGCTTCTGTGACCTCAGTACTCACCCCTGCACTAGTGAAGATAACAGACATGGACACAAGCTTAGAACCTGTGACTCGTTCATCTCAAAGTTTAAGCAACACCTTGGCCACTTCAGAAGCCACCACAGATACATACACAATACATCCTTCTATAAACACAGCAGTGACCAATGTGGGGACCACCAGTTCACCACATGAATTCTATTTTACTGTCTCACCTGACTCAGAGCCATATAAAACCACATCTCCAGTAGTTATCACTTCCACCATGGGGGACTCAATAGTTTCCATATCAATGCCCAGATCCTCTGAGATGACAAAGATTGAGTCTGAGACAACTTCCTCCCTGACCTTTGGACTGAAGGAGATCAGCGCCTCCCAGAAATTTGGCTCATCCTCAGATACAAGCACTGTCTTTGACAGCGCACTCACTGCTGCTACTACTGTGGTCTCCAGAACAGAACTCACTTCCTCTAGCAGGACATCCATCCGAGGCACTGAAAAGCCCACAGTGTCACCAGACACCTCCACAGGATCTGTCACCGTGTTCTCTACCTTTGCTGGCATGACAAAATCTGAAGAAATGACCGTCGCCACCCAGACAGGTCCTTGTAGGGCTACCTCACAGGGTACCCTTACCTGGGACACGTCAATCACAACCTCACAGGCAGAGACCCACTCAGCTATGACTCATGGATTTTCACAATTAGATATGTCTACTCTTATAAGTAGAGTTCCTGAGGATGTATCAGGGACAAGCCCACCCTCTGTGGAAAAAACCAGTTCTCCCTCTTCCCTTCTGTCTTTACCAGCAATAACCTCACTGCCCCCTGTACCTACTACGTTACTAGAAGGTAGACCCTATTCTTCTGTTCATCTGACTTCACTCCCCACTTCTGGCCCGGTGAAGACCACAGATATGCTGGCATCTGTGACTAGTTTACCTCCAAATTTGGGCAGCCCCTCACAAAAGATACCGTCTACTTCTGAAGACATTAATGATACAGAGAAAATGTATCTTTCCACAAACATAGCAGTAACCGATATGGGGACCACCACTTCTGAAAAGGAATCTTATTCATCTGTCCCAGCCTACTCAGAACCACCCAAAGTCACCTCTGCAGTGGTTACCTCTTTCACCATGAGGGACACCATTGTTTCCACATCCATGCCTGGCTCCTCTGAGATTACAAGGATTGAGACGGAGTCAACATCCTCCCCGGCTCATGAGCTGAAGGAAACCAGCACCTCCCAGGAGCCCATCGTATCCACAGAGAAAAGTGCTGTCCTTCACAAGGTGATCATTGGTGCTACTCCTGAGACCTCTAGGACAGAAGTTGCCTCTTCTAGAAAAACATCCATTCCGGGCCCTGATCATTCCACAAAGTCACCAGACATCTCCACTGAAGTGATCCCCAGGCTGCCTATTTCCCCTGGCATTACAGAATCTGCAAATGTGACCATCATCACTCAAACAGGCCCTCCTCTTGGATCTACATCACAGGGTACATTTACCTTGGACACACCAACTACATCCTCCAGGGCAGGAACACGCTCGATGGTGACTCAGGAATTTCCACACTCAGAAATGACCACTCTCATGAACAAGGACCCTGAGATTCTATCACAGACAATCCCTCATTCTATAGAGAAAACCAGCTTCTCCTCTTCCCTGATGCCTTCACCAGCCATGACCTCACCTTCTCCTGGTTCCTCAACATTACCAAAGACCACTCACGCCACTCCTTCTCCTATGATCTCACTACTCACCTCTAGTCTAGTGATGACCACAGATATGTTAGGCACAAGCCCAGAAGCTACAACCAGTTCACCTCCAAATTCAAGCAGTACCTCACATGAGATACTGACGACAGATGAAGACACCACAGCTATAGAAGCCATGCATCCTTTCACAAGCACAGCAGTGACTAACGTGGAAACCACCAGCTCTGGACATGGGTCACAATCCTCTGTCCTAGCTGACTCAGAAAGAACCAAGGCTACAGCCCCAGTGGATACCACCTCCACCATGGGGCATACAACTATTTCCACATCAATGTCTGTTTCCTCTGAGACTACAAAAATAAAGAGAGAGTCAACATATTCCTTGACTCCTGGACTGAGGGAGACCAGCATCTCCCAAAATGCCAGCTTTTCCACTGACACAAGTATTGTTCTTTCAGAAGTCCCCACTGGTACTGCTGCTGAGGTCTCCAGGACAGAAGTCACCTCCTCTGGTAGAACATCCATCCCTGGCCCTTCTCAGTTCACAATGTTGCCAGAAATATCCACAAGAACAATGACAAGGCTCTTTGCCTCACCTACCATGACAGAATCAGCAGAAATGACCATCCCCACCCAAACAGGTCCTTCTGGGTCTACATCACAGGATACCCTTACCCTGGACACATCCACCACAAAGTCTCAGGCAAAGACTTATTCAACTTTGACTCAGAGATTTCCACACCCAGAGCAGACCACTCTCATGAGCAGAGGTCCTGGAGATATGTCATGGCAAAGCTCTCCCTCTGTGGAAAAACCCACCTCTCTCCCTTCCCTGCTGTCTTTACCTGCCACAATCTCACCTCCTACCGTTTCCTCCACATTACCAGTGAGTATCTCCCCCTCTCCTCTTCCTGTGACTTCACTTCTCACCTCTGGCCCAGTGATGACCACAGACATGTTACGCACAAGCCCCGAACTTGTAACCAGTTCACCTCCAAAGCTGAGCCACACTTCAGGTGAGAGACTGACCACTGGCAAGGACACCACAGATACAGAAGCTGTGCATCCTTCCACAAACACAGCCGTGTCCAATGTGGAGACCTCCAGCTCTGGACATGAATCCCCTTCCTCTACCTTAGCTGACTCAGAGACATCCAAAACCACATCACCAATGTTTATTACCTCCACACAGGAGGACACAACTGTTGCCATATCAACCCCTCACTTCTTGGAGACTAGCAGAATTCAGAAAGAGTCCATTTCCTCCCTGACCCCTAAATTGAGAGAGACCAGCAGTTCTGTGGAGACCAGCTCAGCCATGGAGACAAGTGCTGTCCTTTCCGAAGTGCCCACTGGAGCTACTACTGAGGTCTCCAGGACAGAAGTCACCTCTTCTAGCAGAACATCCATCTCTGGTCCTGCTGAGTCCACAATGTTGCCAGAAATATCCACCACAAGAAGAATCATTAAGTTCCCTACCTCCCCCATCATGGCAGAATCATCAGAAATGACCATCAAGACCCAAACAAGTCCTCCTGGATCTACACCAGGGAGTACCCTTACATTAGACACATCAACCACACCCTCCTTGGTAATAACCCACTCGACTATGACTCAGAGATTGCCACACTCAGAGATAACCACTCTTGTGAGTAGAGGTTCTGGAGATGTGCCATGGCCTAGCTCTCCCCCTGTGGAAGAAACCAGCCCTCCATCTTCCCAGCTATCTTTACCTGCAATGATCTCACCTTCTTCTGTTTCTTCCACATTACCAGCAAGTAGCCACTCCTCTTCTGCTTCTGTGACTTCGCTTCTCATAGCAGGCCAAGTGAAGACCACAGAGGTATTGGACACAAGCGCAGAACCTGAAATCAGTTCACCTCCAAGTTTGAGCAGCACCTCAGTTGAAATACTGGCCACCTCTGAAGTCACTACAGATACAGAGAAAATTCATCCTTTCTCAAACACAGCAGTAACCAAAGTGGGAACTTCCAGTTCTGGACATGAATCCCCTTCCTCTGTCCTACCTGACTCAGAGAAAACCAAAGCCACATCACCAGTGGGTATCATCTCCATCACGGAGGATATAAGTGTTTCCACATTAACTCCTGCCTTATCTGACACTAGGAAAATTCAGACAGATCCAGCTTCCTCACTGACCACCAGATTGAGGGAGACCAGCACCTCTGAAGAGACCAGCTCAGCCACAGAGAAAAACACGGTTCCTTCTGAAGTGTCCACTGGTGCTACTACTGAGGTCTCCAGGACAGAAGCCATCTCCTTTAGCAGAACATCCATCTCAGGCCCTGAGCAGTCCACAATGTCACAAAACATCTCCACAGAAACCATCACCAGGATTTCTGCCTCCTCTGTCATGACAGAATCTGCCAAAATCACCATCACAACCCAAACAGATCCTCCGGGGTCTACATCAGAAAGTACCCTTAATTTGGACACAGCAACCACATCCTCTTGGGAAGAAACCCACTCTACAGTAACTCAGGGATTTCCACACCCAGAAATAACCACTTCCATGGGCAGAGGTCCTGGAGGTGTGTCATGGCCTAGTCCTCCCTTTGTGAAAGAAACCAGCCCTCCATCTTCCCCGCTGTCTTTACCTGCCGTGACCTCACCTCATCCTGTTTCCACCACATTCCCAGCATATATCTCCCACTCTCCCCTTCCTGTGACTTCACTTCTCACCTCTGGCCCGGTGATGACCACAGATAACTTGGGTATAAGCACAGAACCTGGAACCAGTTCATCTTCAAGTTTGAGCAGCACCTCCCGTGAGAGACTGACCACTTACAAAGACACTGCACATACAGAAGCTGTGCATCCTTCCACAAACACAGGAGGGGCCAATGTGGCAACCACCAGCTCTGGATATAAATCACAATCCTCTTTCCTAGCTGACTCAGAGACATCCAAAGCCTCATCTCCAATGGGTACCACCTCCACCATGGGGAATACAAGTGTTCTCACATCAACTCCTGCCATCCTTGAGACTAGGAGGATTCAGACAAGGCCAACTTCCTCCCTGACCCCTGGATTGAGGGAGTCCAGTGGCTCTGAAGGGACCAGCTCAGGCACCAAGATGAGCATCATCCTTTCTGAAGTGTCCACTGGTGCTACTACTGAGATCTCCAAGAAAGACATCACCTCCATCCCAGGTCCCGCTCCATCTACAATATCACCAGACATCTCCACAGGAACCACCAGTTGGTTCTCTACATCTCCTGTCATGACAGAATCAACAGAAATAACCATGAACACCCACACAAGTCCTTTAGGGGCCGCAACACAAGGCACCAGTACTTTGGACACTTCAAGCACAACCTCTTTGACAATGACACGCTCAACTGTATCTCAAGGATTTTCACACTCACAGATGAGCACCCTTATGAAGAGGGGTCCTGAGGATGTATCACGGATGAGCCCTCCCATTCTGGAAAAAACTAGCTCTTCCTCTTCTCTGATGTCTTCACCAGCCACAACTTCACCTTCTCCTGTTTCCTCCACATTAACAGACAGCATCTCTTCCTCTCCTCTTCCTGTGACATCACTCCTCACGTCTGCCCTGGCAAAAACTACAGATACGTTGCACAAAAGCTCGGAACCTGTAACCAACTCACCTGCAAATTTGAGCAGCACCTCAGTTGAAATACTGGCCACCTCTGAAGTCACCACAGATATGGAGAAAATTCATTCTTCTTCGAACAGAGCAGTGACCGATGTGGGTACCTCCAGTTCTGGACATGAATCCCCTTCCTCTGTCCTAGCTGACTCAAAGGCATCCAACGTCACATCTCCAATGGTTATTACCTCCACCATGGAGGATACAAGGGTCTCCACATCAACTCCTGGCTTTTTTGGGACTAGCAAAATTCAGACAGAACCAACATCCTCCCTGACCCTTGGAGTGAGAAAGACCAGCAGCCCTGGGGGGACCAGCTCAGCCACAGAGATGAGCACTGCCCTTTCTGGAGTGCCTACTGATGCCACTGCTGAGGTCTCCAGGACAGAAGTCACCTCCTCTAGCAGAACATCCGTCTCAGGCCTTGCTCAGCTCACAGTGTCACCAGAGACCTCCACAGAAACCATCACCAGACTCCCTACCTCCCGCATGATGACAGAATCAGCAGAAATGATGATCAAGACACAAACAGATTCTCCTGGGTCTGCACCAGAGGGTACTCTTACTGTGGACATGTCAACAACACCCAACTGGGTAGAAACCCACTTGACTGCGACTCAGAGATTTTCACACTCAGACATGACCATTCTTGTGAGCAGAGGCCCTGGCAATGTGTTATGGCCTAGTCAATCCTCTGTGGAAGAAACCAGCTCTGCCTCTTCCCTGCTGTCTCTACCTGCCATGACCTCACCTTCTCCTGTTTCCTCTACATTAGCAGAGGATTTCACTTCCCCTTCTCTTCCTGTGACTTCTTTTCTCACCCCTGACCTGGTGATAACCACAGACAGGATGGGCATAAGCAGAGAACCTGAAACCAGCTCCACTTCAAATTTGAGCAGCACCTCCTATGAGAGACTAACCACTTTGGAAGACACTGTAGATACAGAAGCCGTGCATCCTTCCACACACACAGCAGTGACCAACATAGGGACCTCCAGTTCTGGACATGAATCACAATCTTCTGTCCTAGCTTACTCAGAGATACCCAAAGCCACATCTTCTATGGGTACCACCTACACCATGGGGAAAACGAGTGTTTCCATATCCACTTCTGACTTCTTTGAGACCAGCAGAATTCAGATAGAACCAACATCCTCCCTGACTTCTGGATTGAGGGAGACCAGCAGCTCTGAGAGGATCAGCTCAGCCACAGAGAGAAGCACTGTCCTTTCGGAAGTGCCCAGTGGTGCAACCACTGAGGTCTCCAGGACGGAAGTGATCTCCTCTAGGGGGACATCCATGTCAGGGCCTGATCAGTCCACCATGTCACCAGACATCTCCACTGAAGCGATCACCAGGCTCTCTACCTCCCCCATTATGACAGAATCAGCAGAAAGTGCCATCACTATTCAGACAGGTTCTCCTGGGGCTACATCACAGGGTGCCCTCACCTCGGACACCTCAACAACAACTTTTTGGTCAGGGACCCACTCAACTGCATCTCCAGGATTTTCACACTCAGAGATGACCACTCTCAAGAGTAGAACTCCTGGAGATGTGTCATGGCCAAGCCTTCCCTCTGTGGAAGAAGCCAGCTCTGTTTCTTCCCCACTGTCTTCACCTGCCATGATCTCGCCTTCTTTTTCCTCTACATTACCAGAGAGCATCCCCTCCTCTCCTCACCCTATGACTGTACTTCTCACCCCTGGCCCGGTGAAGACCACAGACATGTTGGGCACAAGCTCAGAACCTGAAACCAGTCCACCTCCAAATTTGAGCAGCACCTCAGATGAAATATTAGACACCTCTGAAGTCACCAAAGATGAAGAGAAAATTCATCCCTCCTCAAACACACCAGTGATCAATGTAGGGACTTCGGTTTATAAACATCTATCCCCTTCCTCTGTTTTGGCTGACTTAGTGACAACAAAAGCCACATCTCCAATGGCTACCACCTCCACTCTGGGGAATACAAGTGTTTCCACATCAACTCCTGCCTTCCCAGAAACTATGATGACAAAGCCAACTTCCTCCCTGACCTCTGAATTAAGGGAGATCAGTACCTCTCAAGAGATCAGCTCAGCAACAGAAAGAAGTGCTTCTCTTTCTGGAATGCCCACTGGTGCTACTACTGAGGTCTCCAGAACAGAAGCCATCTCCTCAAGCAGAACATCCACCCCAGGTCCTGCTGAATCCACAATGTCACCAGACATCTTCGCAGAAACCATCACTAGAATTTCTACTCCCCTCACCATGACAGAATCAGCAGAAATGACCATCACCCCCAAAACAGGTCATTCTGGGGCATCCTCACAAGGTACCTTTACCTTGGACACTTCAAGCAGAGCCTCCTGGCCAGGAACTCACTCAGCTGCAACTCACAGATCTCCACACTCAGTGATGACCACTCCTATGAGCAGAGGTCCTGAGGATGTGTCAGGGTCAAGCCCCCCATCAGTGGAAAAAACTAGCCTTCCATCTTCCCTGGTGTCTTTATCTGCAGTAACCTCACCTTCGCTGCTTTATTCCACAACATCTGGGAGTAGCAACTCCTTTCCTCTCCAGGTGACTTCTCTTTTCACCCCTGTCGTGATGAAGACCACCGACATGTTGGACACAAGCTTGGAACCTGTGACCACTTCACCTCCCACTATGAATATCACCTCAGATGAGAGTCTGGCCACTTCTAAAGCCACTATGGACACAGAGGCAATTCAGGTTTCTGAAAACACAGCTGTGACCCAGGTGGGCACCACCAGAGCTAGACAAGAATTCTATTCCTCTTACCCAGGCTTCCCAGAGCCATCCAAAGTGACATCTCCAGTGGTCACCTCTTCCACGATAAAAGACATTGTTTCTACAACCATACCTGCTTCCTCTGAGATAACAAGAACTGAGATGGAGTCAACATCCATCCTGACCCCTACACCAAGGGAGACCAGGACCTCCCAGGGGATCCACTCAGCCACAGAGCCAAGCACTCTTCCTTACAAGGCACTCACTAGTGCCACGATTGAGTACTCCAGGACACAAGTCATGTCCTCTAGCAGAAGACCTAGCCCTGATCAGTCCACAATGTCACCAGACGTCTCCACTGAAGTGATCACTAGGCTCTCTACCTCCCCCATCAAGACAGAATCTACAGAAATGACCATTACCGCCCAAACGGGTTCTCCTGGGGCTACATCACAGGGTACGCTTACCTTGAACACCTCAACAACAACTTTTATGTCAGGGACCCACTCAACTGCATCTCAAGGATTTTCACACTCAGAGACGACCACTCTTATGAGTAGAACTCCTGGAGATGTGCCATGGCCAAGCCATCCCTCTGTGGAAGAAACCAGCTCTGCCTCTTCTTTGCTGTCTTCACCTGCCATGACCTCACTTTCTCCTGTTTCTTCCACATTACTGGACAGCATCCACTCCTCTTCTCTTCCTGTGACATCACTTCTCACCTCGGGCCTGGTGAAGACCACAGAGCTGTTGGGCACAAGCTCAGAACCTGAAACCAGTTCACCCCCAAATCTGAGCAGCACCTCAGCTGAAATACTGGCCACCACTGAAGTCACCACAGATACAGAGAAACTGGAGGTGACCAATGTGGTAACCTCAGGTTATACACACGAATCTCCTTCCTCTGCCTTAGCTGACTCAGTGACAACAAAAGCCACATCTTCAGTAGGTATCACCTACCCCACAGAAGATACAAATATTCTCACATCACCTCCTGCCTTCTCTGACACCAGTAGCATTCAGACAAAGCCAACACTTTCACTGACTCCTGGGTTGATGGAGACCAGCACCTCTGAAGAGACCATCTCTGCCACGGAAACAAACACTGTCCTTTCTAGTGTGCCCACTGGTGCTACTCCTGAGGTCTCCAGGACAGAAGCCATCTCCTCTAGCAGAACATCCATCCCAGGCCTTGCTCAATCTACAATGTCACCAGACACCTCCACGGAAACCATCACTAGAGTTTCTACTCCCCTCACCAGGAAAGAATCAACAGAAATGGCCATCACCCCCAAAACAGGTCCTTCTGGGGCTACCTCACAGGGTACCTTTACCTTGGGCACATCAAGCACAGCCTCCTGGCCAGGAACTCACTCAGCTGCAACTCAGAGATTTCCGCAGTCAGTGGTGACAACTCCTATGAGCAGAGGTCCTGAGGATGTGTCATGGCCAAGCCTCCCATCTGTGGAAAAAAACAGCTCTCCATCTTCCCTGGTGTCTTTATCTGCAGTAACCTCACCTTTGCCACTTTATTCCACACCATCTGGGAGTAGCCACTCTTCTCCTGTCCCTGTCACTTCTCTTTTCACCTCTGTCATGATGAAGACCACAGACATGTTGGATGCAAGCTTAGAACCTGAGACCACTTCACCTCCCAGTTTGAATATCACCTCAGATGGGAGTCTGGCCACTTCTAAAGCCACTATGGAGACAGAGGCAATTGAGGTTTCTGAAAACACAGCAGCATCCCATGCGGAAACCACCAGTGCTAGAGAGGAACTCTATTCCTCCTCCCCAGGCTTCTCAGAGCCAACCAAAGTGACATCTCCAGTGGTCACCTCTTCCTCTATAAGAGACAACATTGTTTCCACAGCAATGCCTGGCTCCTCTGGCATTACAAGGATTGAGATAGAGTCAATGTCATCTCTGACCTCTGGACTGAGGGAGACCAGAACCTCCCAGGACATAACCTCATCCACAGAGACAAGCACTGTCCTTTACAAGATGCCCTCTGGTGCCACTCCTGAGGTCTCCAGGACAGAAGTTATGTCCTCTAGCAGAACATCCATTCCTGGCCCTGCTCAGTCCACAATGTCACCAGACATCTCCGATGAAGTAGTCACCAGGCTCTCTACCTCCCCCATCATGACAGAATCTGCAGAAATAACCATCACCACCCAAACAGGTTCTTCTCTGGCTACATCCCAGGTTACCCTTCCCTTGGACACCTCAATGACCTTTTTGTCAGGGACCCACTCAACTGTGTCTCAAGGACTTTCACACTCAGAGATGACCAATCTTATGAGCAGGAGTCCTGAAAATCTGTCATGGACGAGCCCTCGCTTTGTGGAAACAACTGGATTTTCCACTGCTCTGGCATCATTACCTCTCACAACCTCACTTTCTCCTGTGTCCTCCACATTACTAGAGAGTAGCCCCTCCTCTCCTCTTCCTGTGACTTCACTTATCCTCCCAGGCCTGGTGAAGACAACTATCTCACCTGATACGTCAGATCTGGTGACCTCACTGGTCCCTAGTTCTGGGACAGACACCAGTACAACCTTCCCGACATTGAGTGAGACCCCATATGAACCAGCGACTACAGTCACATGGCTCACTCATCCTGCAGAGACCAGCACAAAGGTTTCTAGGACAATTTCCAACTTTTCCCATGGGGAATCGGACAGTACACCCTCAGTGGTCACCAGTCCTGGAGTAGACGCCAGGTCAGCTGTTCCAATTACAACCATCCCATCCAGTATACCAGGGGCAGTGACCTCACGGGTCACTAGTTCTGCAACAGACACTAGTACAGCTATTCCAACTTTGACTTCTTCTCTTGGTGAACCAGAGACCACAGCCTCATTGGCTGCCCATCCTGGGACACAGACTGGCTTCACTGTTCCAATTCGGACTGTTCCCTCTAGTGAGCCAGGTACAACAGCTTCCTGGGTCACTCATCCTGCACAGATCAGCACACCTGTTTCCAGAACAACCCCCAGTTTTTCCCATAGTAGACCAGATGCCACACCTTTAATGGCCACCAGTCCTGGGACAGAAGCCAGTTCAGCTGTGCTGACAACAGTCTCACCTGGTGCACCAGAGATGGTGACTTCACAGATCACTAGTTCTGGGGCAGCAACTAGTACAACTATTCCAACTTTGACTCATTCTCCTGGTATGCCAGAGACCACAGCCTTATTGATCACCCATCCCAGCACAGAGACAAGTACAACGTTTCCTGCTTCAACTGTGTTTCCTCAAGTATCAAGGACCACAGCCTCACTCTCCATTAGACCTGGCGCAGAGACTAGCACAGCTCTCTCAACTCAGACAACGTCCTCTGTCTTCACCCTACTTGTAACTGGAACTGGCAGAGTTGATCTAAATCCAACTGCTTCACCTGGTGTTTCTGCAAAAACAGCCTCACTTTCCACCCATCCAGGGACAGAAACTAGCACAATGATTCCAACTTCAACTCTTTCCCTTGGTTTATTAGAGACTACAGGCTCACTAGCCACCAGCTCTTCAGTAGAGACCAGCACAGGTACTCTAACTCTGACTGTTTCCCCTGCTGTCTCTGGGCCTCCCAGTGCCTCTATAACAACGGGTAAGCCCCAAACTGTGACCTCCTGGAACACAAAAACCTCACCATCTGTAACTTCCGTTGGACCCCCAGAATTTTCCAGGACTGCCACAGGCACCACTATGACCTTGATACCATCAGAGACGCCAACACCACCTAAAACCAGTCATAGAGAAGGAGTGAGTCCAACCACTATCTTGAGAAATACAGTGGTTGAAACCACTAATTTAGCTGCCACAGGTTCCAGTCCCACTGTGGCCAAGACCACAACCACCTTCAATACACTGGCTGGAAGCTCCTTTGCTCCTCTGACCACACCTGGGATGTCCACCTTGGTCTCTGAGAGTGTGACCTCAAGAACAAGTAAGAATAACCTTTTTATTGTGGTAAAATATAAATACTATAAAATTTTCCATTCTAAACATTTAAAATGTACAATTCAGCAGTACTAATACATTCACGTTGTTGTGCAACACTCACCACTATCTATTTTCAAAACTTTTTTTTTGTCACCCCAAACAGGACTGAAGGAATAATTTCCCATTCCCCATTCTCCCTAGTGCAGTGGTGCAATCTTGGCTCACTGTAACCTCTGAACCTCTGTCTCCTGGGTTCAAGCAATTCTCCTGTATTGGATCCTAAGTAGCTGGGACTACAGGTGCATAGCACCATGCCTGGCTAATTTTTTGTATTTTTAGTAGAAACAGGGTTTCACTATGTTGAGCAGGCTGCTCTCGAACTCCTGACCTCAGGTGATCCACCCTCCTCGGCCACTCAAAGTGCTGGGATCACAGGCATGAGTCACTGCACCTGGCCCTGTCTCACTTTTCTTTTCTTTTCTTTTCTTTTTTCTTTTTTTGAGATGAAATCCCACTCTGTCGCCAAGCTGGAGTGCAGTGGCTCAATCTTGGCTCACTGCAACCTCTGCCTCCCTGGTTCAAGGGATTCTCCTGCCTCAGCCTCCCGAGTAGCTGGGACTACAAGGCGTGTGCCACCACACCCAGCTAATTTTTGTATTTTCAGTAGAGATGGGCTTTCATCATGTTGGCCAGGATGGTCTCTATCTCTTGACCTCGTGATCCACCCTTGGCCTCCCAAAGTGCTGGGATTGCAGGCATGAGCCACAGCGCCTGGCCGTCTCAGCCCGTACAGCCCTGAGCAAACTGGAATCACTGGTCACCCCACATAGGAAGGTCTCAGACAGTGACTGCTACATAAGATATTTCAAGTAGGATGGCCCAGGCTGGACCCCAGCTGGATGCTGGAGTTAAAATGTGTCCTCGGAGCCTTTCCTCCCACGCCCCACTGCCCAGGGTCTGACTTAGGACCGGTCTCTTCTTACCCTCCCTTTCTGCAGCTGGCATGCCTTTGTTGATGCCTTTGACTGTCAACTTCACCATCACCAACCTGCAGTACACGAAGGACATGGGGCACCTGGGTTCTGAAATATTCAATGCCACCGAGAGGGCCCTGCAGCAGCTGGTGAGAGCCCCCTAGCCAATGCCCACTCCTCCAATGTCTCGGCCCTGCCTCCTCCTCATCTCTCTCTCATTCCTTCCCAGCTCGAGCCCTTGTTCCAGAACAGCAGTATTGGTTCCCTCTATGCTGGCTGCAGGCTGACCTCGCTCAGGTGAGACCCCCCTTCACGGCACCTACAGCAACCCCGATTCAGCCCTTTCTTTGACTCCCACACCCCCAGCAGCCACAGAGACTTGGGCTTTTGCTGAGAGGCAGTATAGCATAATAGACCCAAAGTGCCTCGGTTTGAACGCCGGCTCTACAATTTGCTAGCTGTGTGACCCTGGGCAAGACGCACAGCCTCTCTGTTCCTCAATCATATTATTTATAAAATGGTGATGATAACATTCTCTTACTCTTGGTGATAATAACAATCTCTTATTCTATTGGTGATAGTAACAGTCTCTTGCTCTTTTCTCTGTCTTTTGTTTTGAAATGGAGTCTCACTCTGTCACCCAGGCTGGAGTACAGTGGCATGATCTTAGCTCACAGCAACCTCCGCCTCCCAGGTTCAAGCGATTCTCCTGCCCCAGCCTCCCGACAGTCTCTTACTCTTAATCACTCAGCACAGTGCCTGGACTATTGTGAATGCCTATTTAATTAGGACGCATAGCAGCAATTGGTATAGCATGTTTGCCAAAGGTATCCCCAGAATCCCTGACAGCTTCCTGGCCCCAGCCCACCTCTACCACATTAGGGTCAAATTCTGGACACCACAGCTCTGCAGTTTGTTCCTTGGAAAGAGATAGGGACTTTCCCAAAGTCAGTCTTACTGAATCAAAGGGAAAAATCCATTATCTTTTTTTTTTTTTAATTTTACTTTAAGTTCTGCAATACATGTGCAGAACGTGCTGGTTTGTTACATAGGTATACATGTGCCATAGTGGTTTGCTGCACCCATCAACACGTGATCTAGGTTTTAATGACCTGTCTTTTCCTCTCTGCTTGTGTCCCCTCAGTATTCTCTGAGCTCAGCGGATTCAGTACCCTTTCCTTACACCTCATGACCCTGCAGCCTCTCTGTGAGGTCCTCCATTCAGTCAACTCAGATCCCCCGCCAGAGGGGTGGGTCTTCTACTCACACAGCCCCATGAAAAGAAATCAAAACTGTCCTCAGCTGAGCTCCCCTGACCCCACCTGCCCCCATCTCTCCATAGGATCGGGGAATGTCATAACATTGTTCTTACGACATGCCACCAGCAATCTAAGTAGTTTATGTGTTTTCATTTATTTTATCCTCACAACCACATTATTTTTATCCCATCTTGTGGATGAGAAAACTGAAGCTCAAAATAATCAAGTTCCTTGCTTAAAAGGAGCCTGGCTGTAAGCTCAGGGGTTCTGGTTCTAGAATCCTTACTTGTAACCTTGACGCCAGCAGTTCTCAAGCTCACTGGGTTCAACAACCTTTTACATTCCACTTTGTTGACATATCAGTGACATGTAAATATTGTGTATATGTAAGGTGTACAACTAAATGTCTTGAGATGTGTGAACCTGGTGAAGTGGTCACCAGAATGCAGCTAATTTGCATATCCAGCACCTCTCCAGAGTTACCATTTGTGCGCGCGTGTGTGTGTGTCAAGAAGATTTAATTTAAGATCAATCCTCTCTGCTAATTTCAAGTATATAACACAGCATTGTTAACCTTCGTAATGATGCTATACATTAGATCTCCAGAGCTTATTCACCTTATAGTTTAAACTTTGTACCCTTTGGCCAGCATTATCCCATTCTCTCCTCCTTTTGCATTCTTAAAAAGTACTCATAGCCGGGCATGGTGGCTCACGCCTGTAATCCCAGCATTTTGGGAGGCTGAGGCAGGTGGATAACCCGAAGTCAAGAGTTCGAGATCAGCCTGGTCCACATGGCAAAACCCCGTCTCCACTAAAAATACAAAAATTAGCTGGGCGTGGTGGCGCATGCCTGTAATCCCAGCTACTCGGGAGGCTGAGGCACAAAAATCGCATGAACCTGGAGGGGTGGATGTTACAGTGAGCTGAGATCGCACCACCGCACTCCAGCCTGGGGGACAGAGTGATACTCTGTCTGAAAAATAAAAATAAAAAAGTATTCAGAACTCCAAAGAGCCTTTGGGCTTGTATAACAATATTTACTGTATTCAAAATTAAAACTAGCCCAGGCACAGTGGCTCACACCTGTAATCCCAGCACTTTGGGAGGCCGAGGCAGGCAGATGGCTTGAGCTCAGGAGTTTGCGACCAGCCCAGACAAGAAAGTGAGACTCAGTCTCTACAAAAAATACAAAACTTAGCTGGGTGTGGTGGCGTCTGCCTGTGATCCCAGCTACTTGGGAGGCTGAGGTGGGAGGATGGCTTGAGCCTGGAGGCAGAGGTTAAAGTGAGCCAAGATTGCACCACTGCACTCTAGCCTGGGCAACAGAGCCTGACCTTGCTCAAAAAAAAAAAAAAAAAAAAAAAACTAAAACTAAGAAATAGTACAAATATGTATTCATTCATTCACTAAAAATAACAAATCTACATGTTAACATAAAGAACATATTTTTAGGTATAATAGCCATATTCCACCCCCCTTCACCAAAAAAAAAAAAACCCATTAAAAAAAGGGGCGTTGTTTGAAAATCTTTTTCTTTTAATGTTGCTTAGATTTACCTTTTATTTTACTCTTTAATTGGCATATATTGATTATACATATTTATAGTCTTAATACCTGTGGTATATAGTGATCAGATCAAGGTAATTAACACATCTATTATCTCAAACATTGATCACTTCTTTGTGTTGGGACCATTCAATATCCTCCTTCTAGCTATTTGAAACTAATAATATTTTGTTTTTTAATTTTTAATTTTTGTGGGTACACAGTAGGTGGGTATTTATGGGGTACATGAGATGTTTTGACGCAGGCATGCAACGTGTGACCACCACTTCATAGAGAGTGGGACATTCATCCCGTCAAGCATTTATTCTTTGTGTTACAAACAATCCAGTTATACTTTTTTAGTTATTTTAAAATACACAATTAAATTATTATTGCCTATAGTCACCCTGCTGTGCTATTAAGTATTGGATTTTTTTTTCAGTAATTTTTTAAATTTTAATTTTAATTTTTGAGATGGAATCTCGCTCTGTCACTCAGGCTGGGGTGCAGTGGCGTGACCTCGGCTCACCGCAACCTCTGCCTTCTGGGTTCAAGTGATTCTCCCACCTCACCTCAGCCTCCTGAGTAGCTGGGACTATAAGCGCCCACCACCACACCTGGCTAATTTTTGTATTTTTAGTAGAGACGGGGTTTCACCATTTTGGCCAGGCTGGTCTCAAACTCCTCAACATAAGTGATGCACCTGCCTCAGCCTCCCAAAGTGCTGGGATTACAGGTGTGAGCCACTGCGCCTGGCACTTTTTTAGTTATTTTAAAATGTACAGTTAAGGCCAGGCATGGTGGCTCATGCCTGGAATTCTAGCACTTTGGGAGGCTGAGGTAGGCCAATCGCCTGAAGTCAGGGGTTCAAGACCAGCCTGGCCAACATGGCAAAACCCTGTCTCTACTAAAAATACAAAAGTTAGCCAGGCACAGTGGTAGGCACCTGTAATCCCAGTCACTCTGGAGGCTGAGGCAGGAGAATCGCTTGAACCCACGAGGCGGAGGTTGCAGTGAACCAAGATTGTGTCATTGCACTCCAGCCTGGGCGACAAGAGTGAAACTCTGTCTCAAAAAAAGAAAAAAAAAAGAAAAGAAAAGTCAAGACAAGCAAGAAGATCACCATTTCGGACTGTGATGACTAATCAATTTGACTTGTGTGTTATCTTCACCGCCAGACCATTCGTTCCGTAGCTTAGGAGCACCCTCCACCCCATTTGCTCACACTATCCTGTAATCTCTGTGCCCTCACTGCTGTTTTTTGGGTTTCATATTTTCCTTATATTCTTCCACATCTAGCTGGATTGCAGAGTTAAGTTCATGATTATGAAAGAAAAACTAAATAACAACAACAGCAACAAAAACTACCAAGGGGCACCACTGGAGAAAGGAGTTGTTGAGAGTATCAGCTGTCAAGTATCTCTGTATGTCTGTATCCCCATGTCCCTCCCTAGGGCTGAAAAGGATGGGGCAAGCACCAGAGTGGATGCCATCTGCACCTACCGCTCAGATCCCACCAGCTATGAGCTGGACAGAGAGCAGCTGTACTGGGAGCTGAGCCAGTTGACTCACGGCGTCACCCTGCTGGGACCCTACACTCTGGACAGGAACAGGCTCTATGTCAATGGTGAGTAGCTATTGACAATGGTGAGTAGCTTGGGCTACAGTTGGGGAGGCTCCTCTTGCTCCCCAAATGGGTCTCCCTGTAGTACAAGTCCTCTACCTATGTTCACATTTCTGGGCCAACCTAGAATTTCCAGGGGGGTCTGTTTTCTCTCCACTCAACACACTTCAAAAGAAGCTTTCAGTTGGGCATGGTGGCTCACGCTGGTTCACGTCAGCACTTTGAGATGCTGACGTGGGCAGATCACAAGGTCAAGAGATCAAGACCAGCCTGGCCAATATGGTGAAACTCCGTGTCTACTAAAAATACAAAATTTAGCTGGGTGTGGTGGCGTGTGCCTGTAATCCCAGCTATTTGGTAGGCTGAGGCAGCAAAACTGCTTGAACCTGGGAGGCAGAGGTTGTGGTGAGCCAAGATCACGCCACTGCACTCCAGCCTGGCGACAGAGCAGGACTCCGTCTCAAAACAGAAGAAGCTTCTTTCAACTGGAAATAAAGATTCCCTCCACAGCCTTCTCATCCCCATGACCGTTCAGAGGCCCACTGAGAGCATGCAGAATCAAGGAAGGAAGGGAAAAGCCAGGCTCATTGTAGTGATTGGACATAATTCTTCCCCAACAGGCAACAGGTTCCCAATGCAGTCACTCACCTTCATCTTTCTCTTCTTTATAGCAGCTGGTGGCCCTTTACTTTCTCCAAAGGTCAGCCGGAACTATACACTCCACTCGCAAAACAAACCAAAAAACTCTGAGTAATGTGTTTAGCAATAAAGCCCTTTGCAACAATGCTGTTGGCAACAATACCAACAGGAACACCTATGATTAAGGTTAATATTTATTGAGGGATTCCTGTGATACTGAACTTCATGTGTATATTATGTTTTACTAACCTTACCCAAAGTCTTAGCAGGCTGTAAAATATACATACCAGAGAAACAAACAAGGCTCAGGGCAGGGAATCTGTTTGCCCAAGTTATTTTATTTTATTTTTTAAAATTTATTTATTTATTTATTTATTTATTTATTTATTTATTTATTTTTGAGACGGAGTCTTGCTCTGCCACCCAGGCTGGAGTGCAGTGGCCGGATCTCAGCTCACTGCAAGCTCCGCCTCCCGGGTTTACGTCATTCTCCTGCCTTAGCCTCCGCAGTAGCTGGGACTACAGGCGCCCGCCTCGTCGCCCGGCTAGTTTTTTGTATTTTTAAGTAGAGACAGGGTTTCACTGTATTAGCCAGGATGATCTCCTGACCTCGTGATCCGCCCGTCTCGGCCTCCCAAAGTGCTGGGATTACAGGCTTGAGCCACCGCGCCCAGCCCTGTTATTTTATTTTTCGCTCTGTCCCCCAGGCTGGAGTGCAGTGGCTGGATCTCAGCTCACTGCGAGCTCCGCCTCCCCGGTTTACGCCATTCTCCTGCCTCAGCCTCCCGAGTAGCTGGGACTACAGGCGCCCGCCACCTCACCCGGCTAGTTTTTTGTATTTTTTTAGTAGAAACGGGGTTTCACCGGGTTAGCCAGGATGGTCTTGATCTCCTGACCTCGTGATCCGCCCGTCTTGGCCTACCAAAGTGCTGGGATTACAGGCTTGAGCCACCGCGCCCGGCCTTGCCCAAGTTTTGATAGCTAAGTAGTAGAATTGGGACTCAAACCCCAAATTGACTCTAAAATCTAGCCACCCTAACTTCTTCTCCTATTTATTTATTTATTTATTTATTTATTTATTTATTTATTTAGACAGAGTCTCACTCTGTCGCCCAGGCTGGAGTACAGTGGTGTGATCTTGGCTCACTGAAACCTCCGCCTCCTGGGTTCAAGCAATTCTCCTGCCTCAGCCTCTCTAGTAGCTGGGATTGCAGGCACACGCCAGGCTAATTTTTGTATTTTTAGTAGAGACAGGGTTTCACCATGTTGGTCAGGCTGGTCTCGAACTCCTGACCTCAGGTGATCCACCCGCCTTGGCTTCCCATAATGCTGGGATTACAGGCATGAGCCACTGCACCTGGCCACCACCCTAACTTCTAAGCATCGCTGCAGACCCAGCATGAGTAAGCCCACACATCTCAGGATGGAAAAGCCTATCAAGGAGCTTCTAATACAACAATTTGAGCTAAAGTTTGATTAACTCTGTCCTCACTATACCACCTTAGACATTTTCTTTATACCTGGATGACAACCTGCCTTGTATTTCATTACAAGTCATTGAGAGTGACTTAAAAGTAGCTGTTAACAGTGTGTGTTTTGGTGAATCCCAAGTCCTGGTGCTGCTCACCGTGTGGCCCTGGGAAAGTCCTGCAGCCTCTCTAGGCTTCTGGAACAATGCTCTTAGCAACATCACCAACAAGAACACCTACAATAAAAGCTAATATTTACTGTAAAAGCTAATATTTACAGAACTTCTTATATGTGTTATGCCTCACTAATCCTGCCCAAAGGATTCAATGTCCTATTTTTTTTTCTTTCTTTTTTTTTTTTTTTTTTTTTTT
>NC_045454.1:43896988-43897424 GCF_002776525.5 Piliocolobus tephrosceles
CAATGTCCTATTTTTTTTTCTTTCTTTTTTTTTTTTTTTTTTTTTTTGTTTTGAGAGAGTCTCCCTCTGGCGCCCAGACTGGAGTGCAGTGGTACAATCTTAGCTCACTGCAGCCTCCGCCTCCCGGGTTCAAGTGATTCTCCTGCCTCAGCCTCTCGAGTAGCTGGGACTACAGGCGCCCGCCACCATGTCTGGCTAATTTTTGTATTTTTAGTAGAGACGGGGGTTTCACCATGTTGGCCAGGCTGGTCTCAAACTCCTGACCTCAGGTGATCCGCCTGCCTCAGCCTCCCAAAGTGCTGGGATTACAGGCGTGAGCCTCCGTGCCTGCCCATATGTGTTCTGTCTTACTAATCCTCTAATTCTGCCAAAAGGATTCAGTGTCGTTATTTATTTATTTATTTATTTATTTATTTATTTATTTATTTATTTATTT